>NC_088214.1:28484820-28747320 GCF_036934945.1 Oncorhynchus masou masou | reverse complement strand
ACCCTCACAGGAACAACAAATGGAGAAAACATCAAGGGTGTGGAACAGCTGCTCATAAACATGGACATGTTCTACTACCCACTGAGGGGTGGTGACTCGCACACACCACACATATGAGTACAGACACACACACACACAGATGCAAACATGAGCACACACACACACACACACACACACACACACACACACACACACACACACACACACACACACACACACACACACACACACACACACACACACACACACACATACATAAACGCAAACATGAGCACAGACACACACACACACACACACACACACACACATACCATTCTCATAAGGAATCTGTAAACTTTCCAATCATCTGGCTGAAAACATTTCTGCCCAAATAGGCCACAATAAAAAAAGCCTGGGTTTGAGCTGGTCAGTGGTACCCCTACCAGTAGTCACCACCACCACCTCCAACCACCCCCCACCACCACCCTCACCCCAACCAAGGCTTCTGGCTTCTGTTGGAGGGTTCTTTTTCACTGCTAAAATGCTTCAGTGGAAAAAAGCAAATAGCAATGTTTTTCAGCTGAATCTGGCCTCAGCTGGAACCAAACCACAGCCTTGAGAGCAGCCTCAAACAGGCCCATGACATAAAAATTGCTTACTGAGAAAGCAGGGCAGCACATTGAAAATATAAATACGTTCAGGGTGGCTTTTTGGCAGAAACGCTCCAAGCATTCCCATTCTGTTTTTGTCAAGCGACATGGAGGAACTGGAAAGGATCATTTTTCCACCAAAAAGGGAGAGAAGGAAAAAAAAGAGGAGAGGAGGAAGGACAAGAACAACAGGGTGGGAATAGAGAGTTGTTAGAAGGAGGAGGGTGGGTGGGTGGTTCTAGGAGAGTGGTGGAGCTTGGGAGGTTGGTTGGAGAGCTAACTGTGTGCGTTGTGGCGGTGGGCTAGCAGGCAGCAAGAGGAGGGCATTCACACTAGGAGGTCCTGTTTAGATGTAGCAGAGCAGAGCCGTCCCTCTCACTGGGGAGTAGCATAAATACGTTGTTGTAAACATCTCCTGGCGGTGGTACGCTGAATAAATAGGCCAGCAAGCTCAGCTGCCCCTATCCAAAGAAGCCAGCCCTTCCAACCCCCGACTCCAAATGGAAAAGATTACAGTTTCTATAAACAACTGAATTCCTAACACTGTCTTCTTTGGAGGGAACGTGGATGGTTAAGGGTCTCTTTTTTAACCCTTGAATAAATCAAGCTCCACTTTCGGAATGTTGACGCAGTAAAATAAACACGGTACTTTTTTCCTTGACTTTTCACGGACGCAGGAGAGTCATAGTGACTGGCTGTATCTAACGAATGGTAACGAGAGGTGAACACTGATGGGGGTTCCTGTTTCATCTGGTTTTCTGCTCTTCCTTAGGGCATGTGTGTTTTCATTTGAAACTACTTTCACGGGCAGAAGAAGTGACCAGTCACATTTGTGCCTCTTTTTGAAGTGAGGCATGGTCATGGCTGAGAAGAATGAACTGAAATGTTTGGTGAAGTATTGAGAGTGGAAGAGTAAATGGGAAGGCACAAGGGGAGGTGCACATGAGGTGCAGAGAAAATACGCTCAATACCAAACTTAAAAGTGACCTTCCCTTCTGAGGTGTGACACCAACAAAGCCGGAGTGGTAGATTTAGGCGGGGATGAATGAAAGTTCCAGAATGCTATTATCCTTGTTCTTGGTTTTCATGATCCACTCTATTTTTCTTACTTAAGTCTGGACCGCAGTTAAAAGAGCCGAGCCCTCTGTTTTCTGTTAGCGTTTAAGTGGAGTCCTCTCTAATTTTCTCATACACTCTTTCTTGTGGCAACCGCAGCCCTTCCTCAGAGCACAGAGAGGCTCACAGAGACCCAGGCAACCTCACAGCTCTGTGGCCCATTACAGAGCACCCTTCACCACGCAATCATTTAGGGCAGAGCTAGGAACCACAACAGCTCCATACAACTCCAAGAGAGACAAAGAGAAGGCTCTTAACAGTACTACGAGCATCAAAGGATGTTTTAGTTGGAGCATGTTGAGAGTCTGATTTACCCCCTGCCCTTAACACACAAACACACATTTTCTTCCAGAGCAGCTTCCCATCCACTCCGGTTCCCTTCAGATACTAGACAGAGTATACAGTTCCCTCTCTGTTCTCATCACGAAGGGACACTGACTGTATATACACTACATGTATTTCTACTACCAATTGTGGCCCACTCCACACACTAACCAACAGTAGTAGTGTTCAATATAAAAGACGATAGTAGTAGTAGTAGTAGCGCTGAGTGAGACTCATCCACCCAACAGGCCTTTGTTTATCTCTCTCATGTAGTGTCTGTGAGGTGTGAGGTGATGTGGCTGACATAGGCAGGCAGGAGGAGCAGGCAGGCTTCACTGGCCAGCCCAGTATAAACACAGAGGTGCCTTGCCCTCGCCACGGTGAAATTGGAGCTCATTGACTTCAGATATTAAGTTGTTGAAGGGAAAATTACATTAGCGGCAGCAGCAGCTCGGAGGCCAGAAGAGGGACACTTCTTCTCCCCAGCCTGCAGTGAGACAGGGAGGGGAGGGAGGGCCCTGGTGTTTCTGACGTGTAGGATCTGCTGGCTAATGTAAACACATATTTTCAGGAAGTGGCAGTGCTGTGGTGATAGATGAGGGCTCCCAGACGGAGAAGATGGAGCCCAGGAATTTTCTTCCAACTTGTCAAGTTGCCAGTAGTAGAGAGGGACGGACAGAGGGAGAGAGGAAATGCAGGGGAAGGGAGGGAAAGAGAAGGAAATGGGGCCAAACATAGGGCTTGAGAGAGGGTGGTCTGATTCTACCCCCCCCCAGCTCTACAGTGTCCTCCCTTCCAGTGTGTCCTCGTGTCGCCTGTTTACTAATGTGCTGGTGTGTGCTGGTGGCTCCACTTATTCCCATTCAGAAGGAGCCTTGGTGACTAAATGTTCTCTCTGTGTTGGTTGTGTTCCAGGTACTTCTTTGCGGTATTGGCTATCCTGACCGTGCTGGGGATCCTGAATGGACTGGTGCTGCTTCCCGTGCTGCTCTCCCTCATGGGCCCCCCCCCGGAGGTCACCCCGTCCGACAACGGCAGCTGCCTGTCGCCGGAGCCCCTCTCCCCTCCCATGACCCACCACGGCTACTACGCGGGACACGGCCCACTCAGCCCGCGACAACAGGCCTTCTCAGAGTCCTCCGAGTCAGAGTGCTACTCTGAAACGACTACCACGTCAGGGATAGGGGAGGAGTACAAGTACGGTGACCGCAGTCCTTACATCACCCCTCCTACCTCCCACATACTGCTGGAGGCCAGCAAGAACCCCAGCTTCCCCAAGCTCACGGTATGAAAGCACCCCAGTATTAGTTGCTACTTCATACATAATACAGCCCAAATACAGTTAGATGTGCAATACATTGTCATTAACAATGAATATCATGATTCTAATCATGTCTGTTATTGTTCTGCTCTTCCAGGTGGTGAAACCGTTCCAAGGGAACCAATCTGTAACTGCTCAGAAAGAACTCTTAAATGAATCTTCTCCGAATGTGGTTAACTCAGTCAGCTCTCATCTCAAGCAGTGGGATAACAAACATGATTACAATTCTGACCAGGGACCCAGAAGGCAACATTTACCCAGTGACAGGACCCAAGGTCCTGGGAGGACTAATCACTGTGGTCCCAGGTCTCAGACACACAAAGGGCCTCATCAGAACAGGACTAAGATGCCGGCCTATAATGGCGGTACCGTGCCCAGTAGTGCTGTTACTACCATGGTTACGGCCACGGCCTCGGTGACTGTGGCGGTGCACCCCAGCGTGCCGGGGGCCTACCAGGGTTACATGCATGAGGGCTACGAGGACAGTGAATCAGACTGTTTTGAGGACACTAAGAGGACTTCACAATCTTGTGGGAAAGCTCCCCAATCTTCCAAGCGTGAATCCTTGGAGCTTCAAGACCTGGAATCTGTACAGAACCACTATCAGGCAAACCAGGCACAAGGTGAGTCTAACACTGAAACTTAAACACACTTTGACATACTTGGACTTTCATTTTATGGTAGATCAACATTATGCTATATTAGAATATTTACACATTAACATTCTGTACATATGCTGTCTGTGAATATGACTGGTGTTCAACAATGGTTCTCACACTTTTCTTTCTTCCTTGCTCTTGTGTTCCAGGTGGCCCATGGATCCAGGCAGCCAAAGATTGCTAGACACCCTGCTACCCCACCCTGCCCCTATGTCTGGAATCCTTCTCTGGCTGCCTCCGATACCCAGCCCGTTCTCTTTGATTTGTACATAGACCTCACACAGACAAGAGGATTTATTTGTAAAGATATTAAAAAAAGGTCTTGTTTTAAGAATATATAAATATATGAGTATATATTTTAATACTAAAAAGAGGGAATCAACTATTTAAAAGAGTACTGTATAACTTGGCTATTCTCTTGTGTAGACTCAGATATATAAGATGATCGGGGGGGGGGGGGGGTCCTGTATAGATTTTGAAGATGCTATATGTAAAACAGTTCAGTCAGGGGTTATTAAGATATTAGGTTGTTGAAAATACAAGGCCAGTGTTTGTTTTTTTGCTGCTACACTTCAAAAAATGGAAATAATTTGCAGTACCCCCCTCCCCCGATCTAAGTTGAGAATTAACTTGAGATATTCTAGATGTTCTTACACTGAGAGTGGAGGGTGCCTTATTGATTAAGCTCCGTAACACACACACACACACACACACACACTAGCTATGATCTATTCAGATGATCCATTGTTGATCATTGATTGCACTGTACAAATACAAACAAGCTCAGTAAATCTTTTCTTCCTCTTCTACCAATAACAACCATTGTGTCTTCACAACACCTACCCTCTTGGAATTCATAAGCACAGTATATATATTCAAAGTTGGATGTAAATATGATATCTGTCCTGTTTGTTTGAGAGCATCATTTCATACCTTTTTTTTCACGTTTAGAATCCCCTGATATGTACAAGACGTGTCTTCATTTACTGGTGTGATGATATGATGCAAATACTATTAGCAAAACAATAGCATATTCTCCTTTGGTTTCTTCCATAATGCACAGGCTGCTCATCCAGAATAAAGCCCGTGTTCAGACAGTAAATTAATATATTACCATGTATTGGTCCATTTCAATCACCTGTAGCTCTGTATGTCTGTATGCAGTCAGCAACTTGACTTGGTGTCACTTTCAAGTTTCTTGAGCGTCGTTCATTGTGTCCCAGCTCACTGGCATGTTGCATTATGATCGTTGTCTCATTGTTATTTTGCAGTCTACATGTTTTATTACTTGAAGGAGCTATGAGAAGAGTTGTTTTTCTTTCCTGGGGTTATCTAAGCTGTACATTGGGTAAGGCTAATTTTGTCATCCCCCTCGTCCTCCTACTCAACTGGGGTCTAAGGGGTCATATTTGACTAATGCTGGTTGTTTACCCAATTTTATTCTGAAAGGGAATTTATATCAAATGCAAAGGGAGGTTTTTTTTTCTTTTAAATGTTTTGGCTGCTTTAGGTTTGTGGTAGACATTATTTCAACCCTGTGCAATTGTTGACTAGGTAGTGCATTTTGTGCAGAAAACTACTCCAAGAACCACTTACTGTCTCGCTCTCTCTTTCTCTCTCTCTCTCTCTCTCTCTCTCTCGCTCTCTCACGTCGTTGTATCTCACATGCAAGCCAGCATTTCTGTGATTTTGTTTTTGTTTAATTTGTACGCTTGTATTATGGACAAAGTTCAGTCGTTCAGTATTGGTCACATCACTGCCAATGTAAATGCAGGGAAATGTAATAGATTTAAGTGGCAGCTTGGGTTTCTTTGGTACATAGAGTTATGAAAGAAAAATCAAGTAGCTACTGTGCATTCTGGAAGTAAACAACAATATAATAAGAGAACAACCGACATTCATTCACTGCTTCAATACAGAAATACCTGAGTGTGTAAGTTATATGAGTGGTAGGGTGGGGGTTCGTTCAAATGTGTGTCATGCCATATAAATTATTTATATAAAATTTTATTTTTGTAGTTTGTACAGATGTTAGTCACTAGACTGAAGTTCTATTTTTAAAGAGTAAATATATATTATATATAATTATATCTATTGTTACAGATTTGTTTTTTGTTGTTTTTGTTTGTTTGGTTGCTATTATTTTTGTGAGGGGTGGGAGAGCGGGGGGGAGTGGGAGGGAGTTGTCCACAATGAGTAGAGGGGGTTTCAGACAGACCCTGTTTTGTTTTTGTTTTTTGGAGAGAAGGGTACACTTGAAGGATGAAGGAGAGGTGTGGCAGACACTGTCCACCATGTTACGTTTCCTTACCTTTCCTTCTTCATTTAATGATTTGAAGTTGTACTCTTTTTGTCGATGTCTAAAACACTGTGACTTCCGAAAACTATGCTCAAGAAAACCCTTGTGTGACCATTATTTTCCCTCACCTTCTATAGGAATTTAACTAACAAAATAAATTCAAATGAAAAAAAATCCTGTCCGTTTCAATGTGTCTTTTCTCAGTCAACTTAGTCTGTTATGGTTTTTCTGTTAGCTTCTATTAGCAAATGTCAACAACTTAATGCCTCCCTAGGTCATCTTACAATTCTTAGACTTCCTGCTTCATTGTTACGACTCCAACACCACTGTCTCCCACAGGCCCACCTGTGTAGATGAAAGCTCTATGCTGTAAAGTCCTGTACTTCCCACAACAACGTCTCAGTTGTCAGCTACCTTGGGCCTGTCTGAATCTGATATGTCTGGGACTTCTGAAGTTACCGTCGTGCCCCTAGAGCCTTGGGAGAGGGAAGGTGGGTGAGAGGAAGGCTCCTTCAGTATTAAGTACACCGTGCATTACCTTCCTCAACATATTATACTGTGAAAGGAGCTTCAAAATGCTAGGATTTAGTCAAAATGAAGCATATAATAAGCACTATTTTATTCCAGAGAAAAGTCCAAAATTCTTACAACGTCTACGTAAAAGCACATGTATTACCAATACGTTACAGTCATCATTTCAGATAGAGGAATCAATGTGAAAGTGGTTATTCAAAGAGAGTGTATTGTCTACTTTATATTTCCCATAATAGTTTCTATTTTAAAAAGTAGTTGAAAAAGTAGCCGTCACTATTTACAGCTGCACAGAGGTGCTGGCGACCATGAAGTGGCAGAAGATGTTGATTTCTGACCTCTATTGGTCAGCGTATTGTTTGCTGAACTCCGTGGAGTGCTTAGGACTGTGCGACTGCACCGCACCATCTGGTTAACCTCAAATTGTGGTTTACAATTCTCCTCCAAACAGTGTCCAGACAGTCTGAAACCTACAGGGCTCTTCTGTCTCCAACCCAGGATTCACTCTCTCTCACCCTCACAAATGTAGTTTAATTGAGACAATGCTTACAATATGCATGGCTGGATGCATTTAGAAGGAAGCAGTAACACTCCATACTAGGGGATAAAAGCAAAACGTCCAGTTTTCGATGGCATTGGTTCAGTCAAGTTAATTTAGGTCCATTTTTTCAAACAACTAGAAAGCCACGTTTTTTTTTTGGGGGGGGGGTGATGGCACTGGAGGTCTAAGGGACAAGTTTCACAGCCCACAGAGTTTGGTCCTGACATAGTTTTAACTGCTTCTTCCTGTGGACCTCCGTGACGTAATGTATGGTTTCAACAGTAAGCATCAGGCTGATGGTGGGAGTTGATATGGCACTGCTCATTCATGCCTGCTCCCTGCCTGGCACAGCTCTGACTGCATAGGCACTGAAGCCAAGAATCAGACTGAGTGGCACTTTGGGCAGCAGCAAAATCATGGGGGAGCTCTATTCTGTGAACAGTTCTCTCTCTTTATCCCTCCCGCTTCTATGAACTTTATCAAGACAGATTAGTGTTGAAGTTTGAAAAGGGGGTGGAAGGGATGGATAGCGTGGGGGAGAAGCATGTGTGTGTGTGTGTGTGTGGGGAGAGGGGGAGTGAAGCTGTGTGTCCATTAGGTGGGGAAGTGTGGAGGCAGGGGACAGCAGCTGGCACTAGCTGAAAGACCTTATCCCCTTAAATAGCCAGCAATATGTGGGTGAGATAACAGCTGACATCTTTAACAACAGATAACTAGATCTTGAAGGCAAAAATCAGGACCAACCAGTCTCTGTAAAGAATTGGCTGAGGAGAAAAAACATATGGGGAACAAAAGAGCTAACATGATCTGCTTGTGCATCTTGGGTGGCCTGAGGATGAGCGGCCATTGTTGTTAGAATTCAATAGGGCTGATTAGTAAGAAGTGTATGTGTGTGTGTGTGTGTGTGTGTCTACATGCACTGGAATACTTGCTTGAGTGTGTGAGGGGGTTCTGTGTTTGCAAATTTGCAGCAAAAGTGGAAAAGGTAGGATGAATAGAATGACCAATGAAAAAAGGAAAAAATGTCCTAGTTGAAACACATCTCCCAAATCTCATTCCTTCTGGGAAGTCTTCAATTGGATTAATACCCCTAAAGCATTGTGAAACATTTTTAACCGAGTGAATAACATCGCTTTAAAGAGGTACAACTCAAATTACTAATGCTATAGTATTCACTGGCAATCACTATCTTAAATAGAGTATGCCACATATTTCGTTACTAACTTAATAGTAGTGGCAAATTAGCACAATATAAAACTTGATGCAATTTGCATTGTGTTTGTGCAGGCAGGCACCTATGGAATGTTGCTCCTATAGAATGTTCCTCCATTTTGTTTCTTCTAATCAGTCATCTGACTACACTCCATCACGCAGAGATCAATATTTACAAAATGTACGTCAAGCTAACAAATGTGTTTGCAATTTATACATTCTCTCTGACTGGAGGAACAATATGAATTTCCAGGCCGGCCCCTGCAGTGTAAACATGTTTTAAATAAACAGGAACCAACGTAATGCCCTTTTAATTGATTCATTCTGGCCCGCCATGTTTACAGAAGGGCCTAAATATGAGCTCGTAATGCAAACCTAGTGTTTAGAAGTGGTTTGTTTGGTTAAAACAATAACAATTTGAATGCCAGCCACATCGGGGTTGATTGCATTGTGTTTCCATGGCTGGGGCTCCGTTTTGGGATGACAGACTAGCGAATCCCTGCTGGCTACTCTTTTACAAATTACACACCACATCTCAGTGTGACTGTAAAATAACATAAGACCGGGTTCTAAATCGGATTGAATAATCAGAAGGTGGCATGGCATTGTACAGTGATCTGGAGAGGGAGAGAAGCAGAGGATTAAAATTAAACACATGCAAGTGGCAGTAAAAGCTCATGAATAGTGCAGACTGGCAGGCATTTAACGTGGCCGGCTCAACACGGCGTATAGCTGTGGGAGCTGCACCATATGTCCCTCGCTCTGCGCAAACATCTCAGTTCTGTCCATAAAAAAAGGATGCTTGAAACCAATGCTAACAGCACACTGATATGTTTCTGCACGAGCTTTTTATGTTCTCCCTAGGCTGACATACCTCTCTTTCTCTGTTCTGAATCCCAAGCGAATAGAATAGGATGTGTTATTAGCCGAAACAGCATATGTTATATCTTTATCCTAACGATGATTTCTATAGTCTAAAAACTACCTTGACTAATCATTTTGAGGAATGCATCCCAAATGCCACCCCTATTCCCTATATAGTGCACCACTTTTGACCAGACTCCTATGGGCACTGGTCGAAAGTAGTGCACTAAATAGGGAATCGGGTGCCATTTTGGTTTCAGGCCAGAGCTTTGGCCTGTTCTGTTCTATTCCAAACCAGAAGTCTGTCTGCTCTCAGCTCTACACTGAAGACCGACACAGGGTGGAGTATCAAATCAAAGTTTATTGGTTGCATACACAGATTTGCAGATGTTATCGCACGTGGAGTGAAATGCTTGTGTTTCTAGCAGCAATAGTGCAGTAATAATACCCAGCAATACAAAACAATAGCACACAATCCAAAAAGCGAAAAGAAAGAATTTAATAAATATCAGAACGAGCAATGTCAGCGTATGGAGTATATATGTACTGTATAATGCATAAAACAGTGTGTATAGATAGTATAGTCAGTATATGAATAGAAAATAGTTCATAGTTAATAGCAGTAGTTACCGTATATAGGATGTGCTTTGACTTGAAAACAGTATGTAAACATTATTAAAATGAAATGTTCAATGACTATGTACATAGAGCAAAGCAGTCTCTAATGTGCAGGGCAGAGTACTGGGTGGTAGCTGGCTAGAACAGTGATTAAGGTTCAGGGCAGGGTACTGGGTGGTAGCTGGCTAGAACAGTGATTAAGTTTCAGGGCAGGGTACTGGGCGGTAGCTGGCTAGAACAGTGATTAAGGTTCAGGGCAGGGTACTGGGCGGTAGCTGGCTAGAACAGTGATTAAGGTTCAGGGCAGGGTACTGGGCGGTAGCTGGCTAGAACAGTGATTAAGGTTCAGGGCAGGGTACTGGGTGGTAGCTGGCTAGAACAGTGATTAAGGTTCAGGGCAGGGTACTGGGTGGTAGCTGGCTAGAACAGTGATTAAGGTACAGGGCAGGGTACTGGGTGGTAGCTGGCTAGAACAGTGATTAAGGTTCAGGGCAGGGTACTGGGTGGTAGCTGGCTAGAACAGTGATTAAGGTTCAGGGCAGGGTACTGGGTGGTAGCTGGCTAGAACAGTGATTAAGATTCAGGGCAGAGTACTGGGCGGCTAGTGGTGACTGTTTAACTGTCTGATGGCCTGGAGACAGAATCTGTTTATCAGGTCTCTTGGTCCCATCTTTGATGCACCTGTACAGTCTCCTACTTCTAGATGGCAGCGGGGTGAACAGACAGTGGCTCAGGTGGCTGAGGTCCTTGATGATCGTCTTGGCCTTCCTGTGATACCAGGTGCTGTAGATGTCCTGGAGGGCAGGCAGTGTGCCTGATGATGTATTGGGCTGACCGTATCACCCTCTTCAATGAGACTGAGGACCAATAGGGAAATTGAGAAAGACAGAGTGGCCCTACGGACTACTTACCACATGTAGAAAGGAGGGAAACTCTGCTCAAGCATAACAGCAGCTCCAAGAAAGGCCTCTGGAAAAAGACTGTTCAAGTGGGGACCTACACTTCTAACTCTAATACTGAGTAGAGCACTGAAGGTCATCAAAGCTACAAGTCTTACAACTGTAGTTATTAGATTAGGTCACGTTATATGACTGTTATACTTAACGCTACACTATAGTGCATAGGAAATCATGTTGGAAGCTGTAAACATCATTTCTAAAGGCTGACACTGTTTTAGGTCTTAAGGTGCTAAGCACAATGAACTGTTTTCAGCTACAGTGTAATGGTTTGACTTGGAGGTTGATGAGTATGCCATGCTGGAGGAGGCTCCAAATCCTTAACCAAATGGCTTTCATCACCTAAATCCATCAGTGGTGGGGAGTAGGCTGAGCTCTTCTAGGAGCCCAGCCTACCTAGCCCCAACCCCAGTTCACCCAGCTCCAGCCCAGATTGCATGCTGCCTGTCCCAGAGTTGACTCACTGGGTGCCCAAAAGGGCCTTACCACATGAAACATGGGGTCTAGGCCAATGGCCTGTTCACAAAGACACATAAACTCAGCAAAAAAAGAAATGTCCCTTTTGCCACTGTCTTTCAAAGATAATTCGTAAAAATCCAAATAACTTCACGATCTTCATTGTAAAGGGTTTAAACACGGTTTCCCATGCTTGTTCAATGAACCATAAACAATTAATGCACCTGTGGAATGGTCGTTAAGACACTAACAGGTGGCTGAAGTCCTTGATGGGCAATTAAGGTCACAGTTATTAAAACTTAGGACACTAAAGAGGCCTTTCTACTGTCTCTGAAAAACACCAAAAGAAAGATGCCCAGGGTCCCTGCTCATCTACGTGAATGTGCCTTAGGCATGCTGCAAGGAGGCATGAGGACTGCAGATGTGCCCAGGGTCCCTGCTCATCTACGTGAATGTGCCTTAGACATGCTGCAAGGAGGCATGAGGACTGCAGATGTGGCCATGTCCGTACTGTGAGAAGCCTAAGAAAGCGGTACAGGGAGACAGGTACAGGATGGCAACAACTGCCCGAGTTACATCAGGAACGCACAATCCCTCCGTCAGTGCTCAGACTGTCCGCAATAGGCAGAGAGAGGCTGGACTGAGGGCTTGTAGGCCTGTTGTAAGGCAGGTCCTCACCAGACACCACCGGCAACAAAGTCGCCTATGGGCACAAACCCACCGTCGCTGGACCAAACAGGACTGGCAAAAAGTGCTCTTCACTGATGAGTCAGGGTTTTGTCAAACCAGGGGTGATGGTCGGATTTGCGTCTATCGTTGAAGCAATGAGCGTTACACCGAGACCTGTACTCTGGAGTGGGATCGATTTGTAGGTGGAGGGTCCGTCATGGTCTGGGGCGGTATGTCACAGCATCATTGGACTGAGCTTGTTGTCATTGCAGGCAATCTCAAAGCTGTGCGTTACAGGGAAGACATCCTCCCTCATGTGGTATCCTTCCTGCAGGCTCATTCTGACATGACCCACCAGCGTGACAATGCCACCAGCCACACTGCACGTTCTGTGCGTGATTTCCTGCAAGACAGGAATGTCAGTGTTCTGCCATGGCCAGCTAAGAGCCCGGATCTCCATCCCATTGAGCATGTCTGGGACCTGTTGGATCAGAGGGCGAGGGCTAGGGCCATTCCCCCCAGAAATGTCCGGGAACTTGCAGGTACCTTGGTGGAAGAGTGGGCTAACATCTCACAGCAAGAACGGGCAAATCTGGTGCAGTCCATGAGGAGACTGCACCAGTACTGAACTGCAGTATTCTGGTGGCCACACCAGATACTGACTGTTACTTTTGAATTTGATCCCCCCCCCTTTGTTCAGGGACACATTATTTCATTTATGTTAGTCACATGTCTGTGGAACTTGTTCAGTTATGTCTCAGTTGTTGAATCATATGTTCATACAAATATTTACACATGTTAAGTTTGCTGAAAACTAGCGCAGTTGTTTATATATTTGCTATTAACCATATTTAAGATTCATGGAGGGAATTCCCTTTCAAATGGGACAAGACACATTTGTTTCCCTTCTGAGCATGACAACAGCCCAACCTAGGAACCTTACGTAAGCCCAAAGATATAGCTGAGGGAAAGGGGAAAACTAAACAGTTGCACAGCTGAATGCATTCAACCTTAATCAAGGTCCATGTCGTCGGGGAGTAGGTGTTGTTGGGGAGTTAACAGCCTTGCTCAAGGGCATAATGGCAGATCATTCTTACTTGTTGGCTTGGGGATTAGAACCAGCAACCTTTTGGGTTACTGGCCCAACGCTCTTAACCACCAGGCTACCTGCCACCCCATAGAGGACTAGACACTTCACATATCACTTCATTACTGTAAATAGGATCTTGAGTAAATGTGCTGCTATAATTTGTTGTGTGTAGGGAAAACATTTCTCCTGAATTAAATATTGTATGCCTAACTCAATGTGTGGATGAAATGTGAAATCATTAGCAGTGCTTGTAACTACTGGTCAAACAAATAGTATTTGGTTGCACCTGTGTGTACCAAGCTGACAAAAAGATTTTAGCAGTCTGCTGGGCAAAACTACAGTAAAATGGGGGTGTGGTTGAGCAAATGTGGATGGATGGATGCAGTAAATTCAGTAAGATGTGCATACAGTGCATCATTCTTTAGAACTGACATGAATCAAACGAAAATCTATGCATTCAAAGAGATTCGGGCAAAATTCTACAAATGTGACAGGTTGGACATTGTGTAAAGAAACAGGGCATTTCAGGATAGGCCACAATTTACAAGTATATACAGATTTTCTAGCATGCAGTTCTCTTTATTTAATCCCACTGAAAGATTGTATGAGTGGCCTACTTCATAGCAGCCCCTGTTTGTCTCCCCTGGTTGCAGTTAGACTGACCTCTGCTGGTTAAACTGCAGAATGCATTATGAAACTCAGCACTCATACCAAAAACAGAGCCAATATTTCGAGCCAGGCAATTACAATAACAGAACAAAGTGTTCTACAGATTTATTTTACTAAAAGTGTCAAGAGAATGTGACTAAGGTAAACAATAGTGTTAATCCAAATAAAATATGATTTAATTGCATCATAGGTAAAGACAATACATATGTAGGAATTAAAACTATGCTTTCAGTCCCATGTTTAGCTTATGTATCCATGTGGGTCCATTAAAAGGATCAGCTTGGCGTTTAGTGCTGCAGACAGACAGGACTAATGTTGACAGACACATACACGCTCTTGTTCAGATAACAAACACCATAGAGACAGACAGCAGTCCTGAGAGGATTACAAGAAGAGATAATCAGAGGGAACAAGGGAAGGAGGCAGGAAGAAAAGAAAAACAAGGGCTGGCCGGCGCTCTGCTGATGGACTAACTCACTGGGTGGTTTGTCTGTTTATTTAGTCTGTGGAGGTGATGGGAACCGAGCAGCAGCCACTGCCAATTTTCTTTGCACAGAGAAAATATTCATGTGGACAGCTGGAATCCAGGGAGCAGTCAAAAATGGGGCACTGGTCAAAAGGTAGCGCACTATAAAGGGAATGGAGTTCTATTTGGGATGCATCCAAACAGTCTCAGAGCCAAGAGATACAAGTCCCAGCTCACATGAAACAACACTCCCCGTACAAATCTCAGCATCGATGAGGCTTTTTTTTAAACACCCTTTTTACACCTTCTAGCCAGCTACCACCCAAAAATCTGAAAATAATTTGGATTTTGAAAGGAGACATAAGGGGATTTGGCAAAGTAATTAACAATTCCAAGCAGAAATGTTCAGTGTTGTGAAATAGTAGATAAGAGTGAATTAAGGTCTGAATCATGAGCCTATGACCACCTTTTACAAATGAAAGATACAATGTACTGCAACTGCTAGTATTGTGAAGTAAATGCAGTAGGTTGAGGTTCTGTTAATCCATTATACAACGGAATAAATGTGCCTTTATAAAACCAACTATACTGAACATCACTATAGAGATCAGTGGTTCCTGATATCGCTGTATTTTACATAACAAAAGTGAACAATATGCTACCAGACGACTGAAGCACACAGCTGAGGGTGAGCGAAACATTTCAAATGAATTTTGGCAACAACACGAGATGGACATCAAGAAGCTATAGAACTTTCAGCAACTTGATGTGGCTACGTGCAGTCTGTTTTCAAAAAAAGGCAGAGCTACATATCACCACAAATAATAAAAACACTGCTCGTTAACCATTTTTGAGACGGCGAGTTAAAAGAAAGTTAATGTGTTATACTAGGCCATTGAAAAGTGTTTTGCATAGCACTTGCCTGTGAGAACGGGCAGACAAGAGTGCTGGTTGGGGGAGGGTTGGTTTGGGAGAAGGGAGGGGAGTACCACCCAGTGAGATAGGGGTGGGGGTTGTGCTCATAGGAAACAGTTGTGCTGCATGCAAGGCCTCACACCATGCTGTGGGGCCACCCAGTCGCCAGCAAAATTTGTTTATTTTTTATTCTTTGGGGAAAATTGTTCAGTGTGAGATGTTTATTAGAGCTTTGATATGTCATGTGTCAGCTTTTGCTTGCAGGGTATGTGTATACACAAGCTGGACTTGTGTATAGTGGAGGTTGGGGTCAAGAAGCAGAAACGAAGGAGGGAAAAAGGGAGGTAGAAACAAAGCCCCCACACAGAGTGCTAGGCAGATGTGCACGGGTCATCCACCAGCGGTCTAGGTTGATGTCATGGGGCTAGAACACAGCTCCGTGGTTATGGCATGGAGTACAAAACACAGGGAAACACATTTACATTTCTCTACGGAAATTAAAGAGCAGTAGCTAAATGGTTGGTTGATAAATGCTACATATTGGTAAATACCTTTATTATATTCACAAATCATTTAAATGCTGGACAAATCTCCAGTTTCAATACAAAATCCATTTAAAACATGAACTGTTAACATACTTTCACGGAGATCTATGGTATGTAGTGAGAGGCTTTACACATTAGAGGTAAGGTTCTTTCATGTACCATTAAATGTTAGCGGAAGGGAATTTTGCCCAATTGAACAATAATGAAAAGTTACTGCATGATAAAACTTATCAGAACATTATTCCCAAGTGAACAAGTTGAGGGATGTCCCTCTCAGCAATAACCCGATTTGGGTGACATCCTTGCCAGTCGCTCTCCATCAATGGCAGACTGCAATGCCAGGACCGTGTCTGCGGAAAGAAAAAGAGAAAAAAAAAAATCAGCCAAGGCCACAGTGTTATAAAAGCTAGACGATACTTGGGATGAACTAGGCTGAGAATGTGTTGTTGATGGAATTACAAATGGAGCAGGTCTGTTAACACATCCACACACCCAGTAATTTTCTTGCGTAGTCCACAATATCGGTCGCCCCAGCCTCAATGTCATATGATGGCATCTCCATTAGCTTGATAATGTTACTTGCGCCCTGTGCAACATAAGACAGTGAACTGAGTGATCATTTTTTTAAATAAAATAAAGCCATTACACAGTAACATTTACATTTAACACTACAGTTATTTGTTATTTCAAGTCCAGTTGCAGTGATTGACATGAACTTTTCAGCCACTTGTCCTTTTTTACTTGTCCACAGGCTCAAGTCACTTGCTCCATCACCCAAAAAAGGTCTAACACCATTGACCAAAAAGGTGATAGAAAATGATGTTGTAATGATGCAAGAACCACTACACAGAATAACCTTCATTATTATCACGAGTATTGACAATGGAAGGCTGCTGGTCTCTGATCACATGTATTATATATCTCCTCCCATTGAGGCCTTGAGCAAGGCACTTGACCACCCACAAACTAAAAAAACAGCACCGACAGGCTACTGTATAAAACACATTGGGTCCGTCAACCCTTTATCTGGAGAGCGACTAGGGGTGCAGGCTTTTGATCCAACCTTGCTTAAACACACCAAACTCAGAATATCTGTTGAGCAGCTGATCTTTGAAGCAGGCCTGGAGCAAAAGCCTGCACCCCCAGTATCTCTTGTGGATTCTCCAGGAGGGTTGGTCACGCTGCAACATTATTTTACAACCAAGTACTTTTAGTCTTCATGAAATAATTCCCCCATTCAACGAACTGGGGATCAAATCGCTAAGGTGGACGAGGTGGCTAACAAAAGACGTTTATCTATTGGTAAGGTTACATTTTTCGGTGTTCATGGGTAATCTTGACAGCATAGGAGTTACTTGTCAATTAAGCTATTCTAAGAACATTTTGTCAGAATTACATGGCTAGTATTGAATAGTGGAGAACCCTAGCCAATGTTGAGTGCTTGAGAGACGTTTTTACAACCGGGAGAATGCAGCATTGGTTTCATAAACTGGGTTTTGGCCAGTTGCAGTTAAACAATAGTGCCAGTGAAAACTTATTTTAGGACATGGGACATGACAATGACATTAATGCATGCTAACAGCTAAATAGTTCATTAGTGTGATAACCAATTCAAAACAGTGTAGGTTGGCTGGTTATCTAGTTAGTCTGTTGTATGTCATTATTTTACCTGCTGCACAAATGTCTTGCTCACTCCCTCCTCTGGCAACTCAAACGCAGGTGATGCCCACATTATGACTTTTCATTGCTAACCAAAACTTTGCTACAACTGGGAAAATAACTCACTAGCAATTATCAACAAATGTGCAAACGCAGCTAGGCTCATTTTGACCTCAAAAACACATCTGGCAACTGAATGATTGAAAGACAGCTCGTGCTGTAAATAAATATACCCCGATGCGTTCTGCAGCGATTGGTAGGACAGTGAGTAAAACATCACATCTGCAGGACACTGACCTAATTATGATCGGAGTAGCCTAATTGTTTGACAGCAATTTCTTTATTTTACTTGTCCGCTCAGACAACTTAAATCTATAGTCTGTTTGTCCAACAATTTGTTTTACCTGTCACGGACAAGCATTAATGTCAAGCCCTGCAGTTGCATCAAATTATATTGCAATTCTAGGTCCAGGATGTGTCAAACAAGGAGTCTTTGGGACAGAGATATAGGTATACCGTCAACTCCTCGTGCACCCTCTCCTCCAGCTCAGAAACCTGGGATATGGCCTCATACACGTCAGTCATGGGTACAATGGAGTCCTGCAAAGACCAGAAGTTAACAACATGCTCAGTTTAGTACTAATATACATATTTTTTAAAGGAACTTAGACCGGTTTTAAACATACTCTTGAAAGTAGTAATAGTAGAACACACAAGGTGCAATTTGGAAAATGGGTCGTGCATCAGCTCCTCCTGCCAGCCATGGCTTTAGAGTTATGTATAACCGGTCAGAAATGTCCAGATCAAGTAGCCATGTCAGCTAATGTTTTTTGATTTCATTTTTTTTAGCCCATAGATATTGTTGTAATGTTTTTGTCACATGAATACACACTAGACATAGCAAAATGTATATAATTGCAATAAAAAGTTAGCTTTAAACCTGCAAAGTTCTCTCCAACAACAAAAGGGGTGTTTTAAAGAACAAATTCTTATTTACAACGACTGCCTACCCCGGCCAAACCCCAACGACGCTGGGACAATTTTGCGCCGCCCTATGGGACTCCCAATCATGGCTGGTTGTGATACAGCCTGGAATCGAACAAGGGTCTGTAGTGAAGCCTCTAGCACTGAGATGCAGTGCCTTAGACCACTGCGCCACTCAGGGTGTGAACAGATTGCCTCATCAACAGTGCTTTTCCCCCATAGAAATAGACACGGCATGTGCAGGGGATGGGCACGGGATGTTCCCCAAAGAGCACCCCCCCTGCTATAACACAGTCTGTCCCCTGGGGACCAATCAGTGGTAAGCAACTAAACAGGGGTTGCATCTTATTCCTTTTATAACACTAATTTCAACCAGGGCCCTTGAGGGGCCCAGGGTCTTTTGAGCTCACCTCTTCTGATGAGGAGCCGTCCTCCTCTTCCATCTCATCAATCTTCTTGGGAAGATCCGCATCATTCATCTTTAACGTTCCATTCAGTTCCTTCACTCTAACAATAAATAAAAAGTTAAATTTACGCCTACTACTAGAAATATCGACCAATCAATTGTTTTGACAGTACCTGTCTGCATAGCGTAGTGTGTTCACAGTGGAATCGCATGAGGACATTCCAGGAGACACCATTGCAATCTGGAAAATAAGAAAAACAACAAACAATAACATTATGGCCAATATTAGGTCTACCGTCTAGTAATGTAGGGAGGGCCAATCTTTTAACTTTGCTAAAATAAAACAATGTCTTTAAAAAAAATGGTCAGCACATTATCCTTTTCAAGAGGGAAAAGGGGGGGGGCACCACAGCTTAGCCTGGTCCCAGATCTGTTGGTTCTCGTGACAACTCCATTGCTGTCATTATCAAGCACATGTGCATCTAGAGCTAAAGCCCAAAGAAAGGAGACAAGCCTTACCATGCATGTCCTGGAGTTCTCGCCGATGAAGGAGTCTCGGAGTACCTGTGTCAGCTTGCTCATCCTGAAGGGGATGTGGTGGCTGTCCATCCCCAAGGAGCGAATACATTCCTACAAGGAGAGAAAGGAGCAAGCACGGTTTAGACTAGGGGTGTCAAACATACAGATCCAATTAAATCCAGCAAGTGGGTGGTTTGTGCAAAAAAAAGGTAATCATTTGTTTATTTTTTTTAATAAACTAGAGAAAAACGATCTCAATTCGACACCGAAATTACTAAAACCTAGGGGTGAGAACCTTTCCCATTCAAGAGAACTCGATACGCATCTAGGTGCTCCAATACGACAAACTTTTTCGTTTGAAACGATTCAGTGCGATTTGGTTCGATGCAGTAACATCTAATTAATTTTCCATTCCAAATCTGGTGCTGGGCCTCCTGGGCTAGATCTGTCCAAGCCGACTTCTCTGTGTGCGTAAATGATGCATGTCTATGGCGTATACTACTCTATGTAGGCACCTAATCTGAGCCCATTACCACCAAAACATTTGAATAGAAGATGTAACATTTAAATCTAAAATTCAATAAAATGACAGAAAAGGGCATCTCATGCTTATCTGAATACTTGTGGCCATTATCACGATGCATGTCATTAATTTCACAACGTAAGAAATCAACATTTGAAAATTGGACAATTGCTCTTTTGGATGCCAGTTATGAGAATTCAGTGTTCTTTTACTTTTCTCGGCATAAAACAGTATATCGGCAGATGTATCATATTGGTAAGTTTTAATCCCCAAAATCCGGACAAACAAACAAATTGGTCAGGCTCTACTCCGGACCTCGGGGAAGATCGAATGCAGCCTGCAAGGCTAACTGAGTTTGACATCCCTGGTTTAGAGTAAGGAGCTACAGCTTACAGCATGGTTACATTTAGAAATAAACCCTCCACAGAATTAGCTCCTCACTGAATATTCTCACATCATACACATTTAAACTCTCATTTTGGGTTAAGATATATATATATATATTTTTTTTTTTACATTGATACCATTGGTGACATTACCAACACATTTTTGAAGGGTTTTGCATGCCTGCTATATGATCATATTCACTAGGCACAAAACGGAAGAAAACTGACCGCAGAGGGACTAACTGAACATGTCCAATAAAAAAAGTGTCATTTTCCATTTTCCGTTGCAGAAGGTTTTGCTACCACATGTGCACTAATGAATAGGACCCAGGTAAAAGGGATGTCTAAAGAGTGAGAATGAACGGACAGCAGGCTAGTAGTTGTATTCACCTTGAGAGCCAGCAGGCTGCGGTTGATCTCGGCCGTCTCTACGAGGGTCTGTCTGTCGCTACTGCGAACGTCAATGCCCCTCTCGTTCCCTGCTAAGTCCACCAGGGAGAACTTCCCGTGCACCTGGTTCCTCCTTCGCAGGATCACCTGCAGGACGGCGTGGGAGCGAGACGAGTTGGCGTTGGCTGACGTCTGGCCAGACGTCCTGAGAAAGAGGTGTGTCAGATCATTATTCCCAAGTTATTCACTACGCTAAAGTTAATATATTGGCAGGGGTGAAAGTAAAGTGCGGTACGTCAATCCGGCAAAACTAAATAGTGGGGGTATGCCGTACCGGTAAAACATAAGCCTGTCACAATAATGAACTCAAAATGTCAACAAAACTGTAGGTTAATAAACCATTATTTATCGTTACCACATGTCAGAGGCATGAAGCATTTGCGAATAGACTTGAACGGGTTGTATAGTTTACGCGCCGACATGCGATGTGGTTTGACGAGAACATTGACATTTTGCCAAGGCAGATGAGTGGCCGAAACCGAACGGGAACAGCAGTGGAGGCATTCATTCTGTCCTAATGACAATCGCCAAATGTCTTTACACTTGTGTAACATGTCTCTTTCCATTCACCTATTGTTTGGAGGCTTGAAATATGTTGCGAGTGAAGGAACGCGCGCGGCTAGTCTAGTAAAAGGAGCCCTTTGAAGTGACTGACAGATTAAAACAATGTGACTGGTAATACATTTTAAAAAGTCAAATCTTGATGACTAGGGCTTACAGACCTGCTATTGAATTAATATGGATTTTAAATAGAACTCGATTAGGTCCCACAGCAGGCAGGCCCGCCCATTAGGGTGGCAGTTTGATGTGGGCGACATTTACCGACCTAAAAACTGACCAACAACACATCACATTATTCTGCCCAAAAACAATGACAACTTCTCACCCAGTGGCATTAGGGCTATATAGATGAGCGCTGATGCGGCCCCATGATAAGCAGTGCCCACTTTGCCAAAGGCAGGGTGCAAATATTTAGCTTGTCCATGCCCAGCACGCCTCTCCAAGGGGTTGTTGGAGAGACGCAGCCCTGCAGTACTCCAGCAAATTCAATTAACATAGGCTTAATGATGTAGCCTACAGTAGAAATAGTATTACCGTATGTGGTTTTTCTGTAGCCCATAGACTGGAGACCAAATGTATTACCATGGCACCAGAGACATTTAAAAAAAATCATTAACTTATGAGGAGTGTGCAGGAGAAAGTCAACTAAAAAGGCAAACATCAGCTTTGGAGCGGATGTGGCAGAATCAGAAGTGGACATCAGCTTTGGAGCGGATGTGGCAGAATCAGAAGTGGACATCTGCATTGGAGCGGATGTGGCAGAATCAGAAGTGGACATCAGCTTTGGAGCGGATGTGGCAGAATCAGAAGTGGACATCTGCTTTGGAGCAGAATCAGAAGTGGACATCAGCTTTGGAGCAGATGTGGCAGAATCAGAAGTGGACATCAGCTTTGGAGCGGATGTGGCAGAATCAGAAGTGGACATCTGCTTTGGAGCGGATGTGGCAGAATCAGAAGTGGACATCAGCTTTGGAGCGGATGTGGCAGAATCAGAAGTGGACATCAGCTTTGGAGCAGATGTGGCAGCATCAGAAGTGGACATCAGCTTTGGAGCAGATGTGGCAGAATCAGAAGTGGACATCAGCTTTGGAGCGGATGTGGCAGAATCAGAAGTGGACATCTGCTTTGGAGCAGATGTGGCAGAATCAGAAGTGGACATCTGCTTTGGAGCAGATGTGGCAGAATCAGAAGTGGACAGTAAACAGTGCAGAAAATAAGCATTTAAACAATAGTCTTCATTTTAATTTCAACTCCACTAACAAAAGGGCTTTGTTGGAGCTCATTTCTTCCTATAATTTAAAAAAAGAAAAAAAAAGTAGGTCTACCTCTGACAGATTCAATTTAGCTATCCATAGATTTGTCAGTATAGCCAAATCCTCCAATACTATCACCATACACTCAGTATAGACTGAGGACTTTGTGTTTGGTTAAAACCAGGACTTTAAATTGAGTGAGGATATGCCATGCCCTTTCTTAAAAAGGGCAAAAGGGACTTTACATTTTGAAATAAATAATCCAGATAATATAAAGTGTTTTATAACAATGCTTAACTCCATGAAGCCTTATGATAGAAACAAGCTTTAAAATATGCATATTGGGATATATTGATTAGTTTCTATGACTTGCTGAAGCAGCCTTCAATATTTTAGGAGACAAAATGTACTTTGCTCTTTTGTCCCCATTAATTGAGCTTTTCACTTTCTAAAAAAAGATGCTTAATGATTGATGATTTTCTCAATGTAAATCAGATTGAAAATATTAGGATATGTTATGGATATTGAAGTGATTTATATAGCCTACTAACCAGATTTGTTAAAAGTAGTTTAAATTTGTAGCACAGGCATATGAATTGGGCTGCTGTTATGTTGCTCTACTGCCTATTAGGTGAGAAAAGAAATTGGCCCAAGACCAAACCTACTGCCAGCCCCTGCTGTATCCTACACTACTCTAGTTTAGCGGGGATAGGAGGGGGGGTCATTTTGTCTCTTCTAAGGCGGCAGAGCGTACATGGCCATAATGCCGCAGATTTTGTATTTTTACAGTGCACACACAGGAGGTCCCGTACTTAGAAGAAATGTCTGGAGACAGGAAAATGCACACCAGTGTAGGCGGAGTAGAACACTAGTAGAGAAAAGATAAGCAGTGCTCCGATGCAATGCTGCCTTCTTTTCTTTCCCCTACTGAGAAAGATATTGGTGCCATGTCAAAAAAACAACCAAGAAGAACACACACACACAGTTGACAAAGTCACGAGAGCAAGATAAAGGGGCCTGTTCAGGAGGGCGCAATGTAACAGAACGTTCAGATAGAGAAGTATTAGGTAGACGATTGTATCTGTTCTATCAGAATAGGTAATCACGTCAACCATAAGAATTTGTTCTTAACTGACTTGCCTAGTTTAAAAAACAACATTCATTACGCTTCTCTCTGTAAAGTTTTGAGTGTTTCACCTCACTGAATACACCCTGGGTGGAGGAAAAAAAATTAAAAAGTAGTGTGTACCTGCATGCACTGCCCATCTCAATCATCTTGATGACGTCTTCAGCACACGAAACGTACATCTCCTGCAGGCCGACCACCTGGACCTGTTGTTTCTCATCCTCTAGCACTCGCAGCTTGGCCTTCTTGTTCAGCAGATCAAATACCTGAGGAGTAAGCAAGTGGGTTAGCAAAATGTCACATGAGTCTTCTCTACACTTTTGTCCTGTTATCATGGATTCTCCATCAAAAAAAAAAAAAAATCATGTCAACCATCCAAACCACCAAGCTGCTTGAGGAGTACTGAGCTTTTCCTTCTCACCTTGCTGTTGTA
The DNA here is from genome assembly GCF_036934945.1 of Oncorhynchus masou masou. Lineage (NCBI taxonomy): Eukaryota > Metazoa > Chordata > Actinopteri > Salmoniformes > Salmonidae > Oncorhynchus > Oncorhynchus masou. Next base: position 28,723,140 of record NC_088214.1, on the reverse strand, counting down.
GATCTCAAAGAATGTCACGTAGGGACACAGGTCCAGACCAGAATATCTCCTTTGCTTCAGGAGGGCGAACACATCCTGAGCTGAAGAACAAGGAGTTACAGGACACTGAAAGACATCATTGAAGTATGTCCTAAGTAAAGGTTATTCACATATAACCTTCATGTTCAAAACCTTTTTCTTTGTATATAAAATGTGAGGTGGACAGATCTATTCCTTAGTCCTAGATATTTCTGAGATCAGTACTATCACAATATTTCCAAATAAAATAAGTTAATTGCTCGCGTAAACAGGTTAGCAGATGTTATAGCGGGTGCAGCAAAATGCTTGTGGTTCTAGCTCCTAACAGTGCAGTAAAAATGTAAGACAAGTACCAAAATCTATTTTAAAAAATGAAAGAATCAAAGGATACCTCATAGGGATGTGCATCTTTCCCTTTTAAAGACTCGGTTCGACACGATTCAATAACGTGTTGCATAAACATACATTTTCCATTCCAAATTCAAATCTGCTCCTGATGGAGCTCATGAGCTAGGCCTCTCTGAACTGACCGCGTCTGGAAATTATTTATACGTCTATGGTGCATGTAGGCACCAGAGCTGAGCCATAAGGGAAACTGGGTATCTAGCCAGCAGCGTTGCAGTTCTTAACACTCAAACCTCTGTCTTGCCCATTCACTCTTTCCAAGAGATTGACCAGCTGAATGCTATGATCTCTTATTGATGTCACTTGTTAAATCCACTTGAAATCAGCGTAGATGAAGGGGATTTTTAAGCTTCGAGACATGAATTGTGTGTGTACCATCGAGGTTGAATGGGAAAGACAAAAGATTTAAACTGCCTTTGAACAGGGTACGGTAGTCGGTGCAAGGCGCACCGGTTTGTGTCAAGAACGGAAATCCTGCTGGGACTAGGAAGGTGTTCTTAATGTTTTGTACACAATCCATGTCTCAAAAATCCTTCTTTAACCCATCTCTTCCCCTTAATCTACACTGATTGAAGTGGATTTAACAGGTGACATCAATAACAGATCATAGCTTTCACCTGGTCAGTCTCATGTAAAGAGCAGGTGTTCCTAATGTTTTGTACACTAAGTGTATTTCACAGTCTCATAATCGAATGGTTTAGACCTTTTGGAAGTTGACAGATTTGGAGAGCTTATCTTGTTCTCTCGGTTGGACCATGCAGTACGGGTGGCCATGCAGTACGGTTGTCACAGAAAGTAGTAAGGAAGAAATTTAAGTAAAATAATTACGCAAACCCGTGATTCGTAAAATGTGAATCTATTTTCTGACCGTTGCATGCTACATTTGGATCGGTTAGGAGTCCCAGCCGGATCACTGCTCTCATGTCTTAAACATTTGACCCAGGGACCGATGCGCAACGGTGAATTGTTACATCCCTAATAACTAAGCCAAAAATGCAATGTTGTTGAAGCCAATAGCAGGGAGACAATGAATTACCTGCCATGGCATAGATCCCTTTCGCATTGTTCTGGCTTTTCCCTGAAAAATCTCCTCCCATTGTCTGGATAGGGTAAAAGATAGGTATACATTTTACATGACATGTTTAAAAAAAATCTGGTGGACTTTGAGACAAAACTGCTCTAGTCAGTCTGTCAGGTAAATGGTAAGACTTACATGAGTTTTACCACTTCCAGTTTGTCCGTAAGCAAAACAAGTTGCCACCCCACCATCAAAGATGGTCTGGACAAGGGGCTTGGCAGTGAACCTACCAGTGAAAAATTTTGGTATATAACCATGTTGCAAAAACAAGTAAATGATACAAACTTCATAGAAGAGAACATACTTGCAAAGGGTATTTGAAGTTTTTTTTATTTATTTTTTTATCAGCAAATTGTAAAATAAATCCCGATAGAGAAAAACAGAACACTATTGTTTAGAAACCAATAAATGTGAATACCTGTATACTAAGTCATTGGTGGATGACTCGTCAAAGGAGTAGTCAAAATGGAAGACCTGGTTGTCAAGGTACTTTGTCAGGTCCACTTTCTGCTTTGGCTCATGAAGGAGCAGCGTTCCATTACCAGGGATAGAAACCACATCAATATCGTTCTTAGTCACCTCTAAGACAACCACACATAGAAAGTCAACATGAGAAGCAGCTTGGTGGATACAAGTCAGTCAGAGAAAAGTTTTAGTTTGGTCAATTAAAAATAACCAACCTTTATTGTTGAGAGGACGCTTGCGAACACACACACAAATTCTACGAGCTTCAACCTGTGAATCAAAAATAAAATTACATAGCTGATAACTAGTGTTTAAGAAAGGCCTCCCACATTTGAACTCTTCTCCCCCATCTTACCATATCAGACAGAGATAAAGGAAGTACTTCCAAGGTCTCTCTGAACTCTTCAATCATCTGGTAAAACTGCTTGTTTGGTCGGTTTGTGTCTTCAAACTACAGCAAGGAGAAATACATGTAACGGAGAAAGTGATGGGTAGTAGTATTTAATATTGCCAATACATTAGTAAAGGCTTTTAATGTGTCCACAATGTCAAATGAAAATAAAAGGAGGAAATTGACAGTAAGTCCGATCTACCTACTGGTATGCATCTACAAAAAGAATTAACACAGGCCAATAGTACCAGGTAAACAGACAAACAGTGGCCGTGTCTGAATACCCATACTAGAGTACTACATACTCAAACTGCAAACTAATTTCGGTGTTTGATCTAGTAGAACCCACTTGTCTTTTCCAACAGCTGATAATCAGATAAATTGACATGCCGTACCAAAATTAACAAATGACGAAGTCATTGCAAGTGCACATTAGGAGTACCGTTTTCAAAATGTCACATACTATAAAACATTTGCTCGCATACCATTTAGTCATGACCTCGACTAACCTGTACCCCCGCACATTGACTTGGTACCGGTAGCCCCTGTATATAGCCTCGTTATTGTTATGTACTTTTATTGTGTTAATTTCTATTTTGCAAATATATTTTATAAACTATTTATTGAACTGCATTGTTGGTTAAGGACTTTTAAGTAACATTTCCCGGTAAGGTCTACACTGTTGTATTCGACACATGTGAAAAATTTAATTTGATTTGACTAAAATGGGTATTGGACATGGCCACTGTCTCATGTGAACAATTCTCTTACTTTTCCTTTCTTGGGCACCATGTCCAAGCTCTTGACTGCTTGGGACAATCTTTTGTTCACTGGTTTGCTCATGTCTTGGGGTAGCACTGATCTCCGTCTGCCTGAAAGAGTGAAGTATCTAATGGGATGAAGATGCTCACAAAAGATAGCAGGGCGTCTCATACTAGGATCAGGTCCTCTGGTCTATTTAATCTTATTCATTGTGATCCACAAGGCAAAACTGATCTTCTGAGGCAATATAAAAACACAGGCCCGGGGAAATAAACATAGTGATGTGTGTGACTCAAAGTTCCTAAAGCTCACTTGAGGTGACTGAGGAAACACTCTTGGCCTCATTCTCCTTCAGGGCCTCGTTGACTGGGGGCAGGACAGCAGTCGGTCTCTGACTGTTCCTTTTCCTCTCTCGGTTGGGCACACCTGGAAAATGAAGCATGATGACAAAGGTGAATATCAAGAGGTCTCCGAGTCACTGAGTGAAGCATTCAGAGGGTAATGGGATAAATTATGCCAGTATGTTTGTGCCTTCATGCCAACTCCTTGTTACGCCAAACAAAGGTTTGACAATGACTGCAATGGAGTTGGCAAGAGCACAAACAGATCTGGGACCAGGCTATAGGGGAAAGGCAATAAGTCAGAAATCATTGAGGCACACCCCACCTGAAGCTTTGAGGACAGAGGGTGGATACTCTGAAGACAGGGATTCATGCTTAGTCTTAGCAGCAAGCTCAGAGACAGGAGCAAGGGTCCGGAACAAGCATGTCTGCCGTGTAGACTTTCTTGGAAGTGGAACTGAGAGGAAATTAGTACATTTACCACTACAGTTAAATGAAGTAGATAAATAACACCTGTTCATCATCCTATTGATCCCAACACTAGACACCAAACCATAAAAATAATTATTTTATATGTAGTCCTACTAAACAGATGGCCACCTTCATACCACCCCTAATAAGTGGGTTCAATTTTAGTTGGGTGAATCTGGCATGCCATGATCAAATGAGAATTGCAGCAAATGCATTACTTTTGATTTCAATATAAGCTGTAAAACAGAGATGAAGCAGAAACAGTGCCGTGTTTAAAAGAGAAAAGCTGACAGTAGCTTTGGGAACGACTTCAGTGCTTATTAGAAGGAATTGTGGCGAGTTTGTGGAAACAAAGAACACATACTACCAGCATGCTAAGAAATAAGATCCAAATCACAGAGTCTGCATTTCACTAGAAAGAGTGCTAGTACACTTATGCAAACTGCTCAGGGTCACTTTTCAAATTATATAGACATTCACACAGTCTTTTGGAACCCATCACATAAGGAACCCTTTGTCACAAAATGGCATTCTATACTGAACAAAAATATAAAGACACAAGTATTGGCCCCATGTTTCATGAGCTGAAATAAAAGAACCCATAATTTTTTCACATGCACAATCCCTGTTAGTGAGTATTTCTCATTTGCCAAGATAATACATCTACTTGACAGGTGTGGCATATCAAGAAGCAAATTAAATGACATTATCATTACACAGGTGCACCTTGTGCTGGGGCAATAAAAGGCCACAAAAATGTGCAGTTGTGTAACACAACAATACCACCGATGTCTCAAGGAGAAGGAGCATGCATTTGGCATACTGACTGCCGGAATGTCTACCAGAGTGGATGCCAGAGAATTGTAATGTTAAATTATCTACCATAAGCTGCCTCCAACAGCATTTTAGAGCATTTTAGAGAATTTGGTAGTACGTCCAACCGGCATCACAACCGTAGACTATGTGTAACCACACCAGCCCAGGACCTCCACATTCGGCTTCTTCGCCTGCGGGGATTGTATGGGACAAGCCACCCGGACAGCTCATGAAACAGAGGAGTATTTCTGCCTGTAAAAAGCCCTTTTGTGGGGAAATACATTCAGATTGGCTGGGCCTGACTCCCCAATGGGTGGGCCATGGCTGTACCCCTGCCCAGTCATGTAAAATCCATAGATTAGGGCCTAATGAATGTCAATTTAGTGATTTCCTTATATGGACTGTAACTCAGTAAAATCGTTGACATTGTTGCATTTATATTTTTATTCAGTATAGTTTACAGGTAACTGCCAAAATAAATGAAACACCAACAAAGTGTCTTAATAGAGACATCGGGCCCTTGGCATAGATTCTATAAGTGTCTGGAACTCTATTGGAGGGATGCAACACCATTCTTCCACGAGAAATACCATAATTTAGTTTTGCATTCTAGTTGGAAACAGTACATTCCACATGATTATACTCTACATTAGTTAATCAGTTATGTAGGATAAAGTAATCCTTCTCACCCCCCCTTAAATGGTATGCACTATTGTAAAGTGGCTGTTCCACTGGATGTCAGAAGGTGAATTCACCAATTTGTAAGTCGCTCTGGATAAGAGCGTCTGCTAAATGACTTAAATGTATATGTACAGAAAACATACAGTCCCACTTTTGAAACAAAAGCATGTCCACTCAACCCCACTAGTAAGTAAAGACAAGAGTACAATTATTGTGCACCTGAAGATACAGGCCATTATGTGGTTCTATCTTCAAATCAAGGTATCAGGCTGCCCACAGGGAGCCCCATTCCGAATTGTTGCCCAATTATTGGCAAAAAATCTGATCGGTCAAAAGACCAATTAATGTCAGATCAGAATTTGGTTGCCTGTGTAAACAGCCTAAGTGTGTGTGGAAATAGGCCTATATGATGTGATTCCATCTCATATAAAGTGATTTAGCATATGATTTGCTTAGAGAAGAACATGCATTGCATGCAAACCTGTCTCGTCAGGAGGACCCGCTGGAGTAGAAGCTTATGAAGGAAATATCCACAATTAACCATCAAACACAAAACAATGAAATCCACACTTAAAACATACTGGAACTAGGCAAAAATCACTTACGACTGGAAGGAGCAGGGACCCCGGATGAACGAAGGCGGCTTTCAAATTTCTGGAGAAAAATCACACAGGTAAACATTGCTCCTGATGTTAGGACCACAAACTTTCAAATGAATGCACTTTGAACCTCAAGTTCCTAGGTCCATCCATAGAGTATACTTACCTTCTCCGGAGGAGCAGGTGTACTAGTTGGTTTCATGCGCTCAAAAAGCTCTTTGTTCAGGGACCATAATTCATTCATTTCAAGCTGAAGAGCAAAGAGCAGGAATAGTAATATGTCAACAATCAGTTGACAAGTATATCATTGTATCTTTCATTGATCTAGCTATGCTAATGTCTGTTAGTATTTTGATAATTATTGCACTGTTGATATGTCAGCAGTAAAGTTTAAGACGGAGCATTTTCAGTACAAAGCTAGAAGTGTGCCGATGCAAAATGCATAATCATGACACTTGCTGAATTGTACTCTAACATAACGGGATAAACTCCACAGTGAAGGAAGTTCACCCCACAGAGTGGAGTTTAGTCCAATATCTGTACAGGGATGCAAACTGGTGAGGGCCCAAAAAGGTGACACCTCTTTTTGCACTGAAACATGTAAAAGAAATCCCTGCTAGGGGGAAATACAGGCTAACTAATTAAACAAAGAATATGATATACATGATCAGTCTGTGTAAAATAAGTGGTTCATGTGAACCTAATACATAACTAAACAAATGTTTAGAGAATGTTACGTTGCCTAGATTTCACTGCAAATGACACTCAAGCCTTGAGAAAAAAACAATACACTAAATTGTTGTTAGCCATGACAGCCTTTATAATAGAATGCTTGTGGCACTTGGGAAAAAAATAGAAATAAGTAGAAATAGAATGAAACAGGCATTCTATTTTTGCTCTATTATAGTGGCAACTATAGTAGACATTGATCAAGTGCACAAGGCTACATGTGTGCAAAAATAACATTCACAGAGTAAAAACATTTAATAATCCCCCCCACACACGCATTACTGTCAAGTTCAACGAAACCAATATCTTTGGGCTACACTGCATTATACACTTTCTGCCTGTGGACATCTGTTCTACAATGTGCCAGCAGAGCATGAAACCCTTTGTTGGCATAATTGTTATCTTTCAGGTAGAGAGTACACCTGGCTACACTCTTTTAATCCACTATATTGAAAAAGAGAGAAAGTGTGTGGTGTTCCTTTCACCTAGTGGCATCCAGCTTAAGCCAGGCCCAGCTCCACTTGTTTAAAAAGCAACATCTTATTTTCACCTAATTCTCTCATTCTGAAAAATAACCACATTCTGTAAAGGGAAAACATTACTTTGTTAGCTAATGAACACAGATTGCCAGGGTCCAGAAAGCAACCAACACGTTATAACTTGAGGAACGGTGTTGTGCCGAAAATCTCCCCTCTGCCAGAATTCTCCCCACCTTCACGTGAACACGCACACACTCAATTCATTGCTGCAACTTGCTTGCTAGTTGAGATTTCTGCCCTTCACGCCGTTGTCAGTTTAGCCAACATTTCACTGTGTCCTTCAAGGTAGCTGTCAATGATCATGTTAGGCTGCATTTAATTTTATGCCGGTTTGATCGCGGGGAAGGCACTAGTAATGTCTGCAGTTTTCAGTTTGACTATTTGTCTATAAATAAATCTCTTTGCAAAATTGAAATGTTTATTGCCTGCCTACATTTTACTCCCTCTATGTTTAATACAACACACACGCATTAATTATTCATTTTGGTTGCCTATCCTGACATGAAGTTTGTTCTATAGAAAGTATTCGACTCGTGACAAAAATAAGGAAATTAGAAGCCCCCCCCCGCAAGGGGTGTTTGGCACAACCGCAAGGAGTCGTATAACGTTACCAGTTAATATAATAGCGAATTGGTTAGGTTACTAATGTTAGCTGTCTGACTTCATTAGCCAGCTAATTTTCACAATTCACTCAATTCTTTGATCAGTAAAGTTGGCTCTTGCTCAACATTTATCTGGCTAGCAAAAGTCGTAGGTCACCTATTTTGGATTCAAAACGGCGAATTTCGCCAAAAGGTGACTAGTTTGCACCCCTGAATCTGTAACATAGATAAGGCACTTGTCTCGCTCTCGAGCCACTTACCTCTTTTCCCCTGCATACAGATTTCTCTAACCATTCAACCGTCACAGTGCGCTTTGTGGAATCCACAGATTTGACATTTGCAGTATGCACTCGCCCTGTAAAACACATTTAGAAGTAGTAATATCATGAAAATTAAACCCTGTTTGCTAGGCCACACCAACGCCCTAGATCAGAGCTACAGTTCTTTCAGAAAGTATTCACATCCCTTTACTTTTTCTACATGCGTTTCAGACAGAATTTGATATGTTGTCAATGGCATACACAAAATACCCCATAATGTCAAAGTGTAATTATGGTTTACATTTATTTTTTACAAATCAATAAAAAAAATTTAAAAAAAATTGAGTCAATAAGTATTCAACCCCTGTTAAGTCAAGAGTAAATAAGTGCTTAACAAGTCACATAAGTTGCATGGACTCACTCTGTGTGTAATAGTGTTTAACAAAGGTGTAACGTATTTAAGTAGTAGTTAAGTATTTTTACTTAAGTAGTTTGTGGTATTTACATTTGACAACATTCCTAAAGAAAATGATATACTTTTTACTCCATACATCTTCCCTGACACTGAAAAGTACTCGTTACATTTTGAATGCTTAGCAGGACAGGAAAATGGTTTAATTCACACTTATCAAGAGAACATCCCTGGTCATCCCTACTGCCTCTGAGCTGGCGGATTCACTAAACACATTCTTTGTAAATTGTCTGAGTGTTGGAGCATGCCCCTGGCTATCTGTAAATTTAAAAAAGAAAATAGTGCTGTCTGGTTTGCTTAATAAGGAATATGAAATTATTTATACTTGATTATATTTTAGGGCCATTTGACCAAGGAGAGTGATGGTGCTGCATCAGATGCCCTGGCCCCCACAATCACCCGACCTCAACCCAATTGAGATTGTTTGGGATGAGTCCGTATCTGATGTGACCACCATTTGCCTCATTTAGCAGGACACATCTCTGTTATAGAGTTGGTCAGGCTGTTGATTGTGGCCTGTGGAATATTGTCCCATTCCTCTTCAATGGTTGTGTGAAGTTGCTGGATATTGGTGGGAACTGGAACACGCTGTAGTACACATCGAGCCAGAGCATCCCACACATGCTCAATGAGTGACATCTGGTGAGAATGCAGGCCATGGAAGATATGGGACATTTTCACCTTCAAGGAATTGTGTATAGATCCTCGCGACATGGAGCAGTGCATTATCATGCTGAAACATGAGGTGATGGCAGTGGATCAGGATCTTGCCACGGTATCCATGTGCAATCAAATTGCCATCGAATAAAATGCTATTGTGTTTGTTGTCCGGAGCTTATGCCTTCCCATACCATAACCCCACCATGGGGCACTCTGATGTCAACATCAGTAAACCGCTCGCCCACACAACACCATACAGTCTGCCATCTGCCCGGTACAGTTAAAACTTGGATTCATCCTGTATAGCACACTTCTCCAGCGTGCCAGTGGCCATCGATGGTGAGCATTTGCCCACTGAAGTCCGTTATGACGCCGAACCATTTTATAGTCCCCAGCACAAGGTTCACCTGTGTAATGATCATGCTTTTTAATCAGCTTCTTGATATGCCACACCTGCCAGGTGGATGGATTATCTTGGCTATGGAGAAATGCTCACTACTTTATGTGCATATGGAAAATGTCTGATCTTTTATTTCAGTTCATGAAACCAACACTTTATATGTTGTTCAGTGTAACGTTAGGTCACCTAACTTTAGCACTACAACGGCCATAACTAGTAATAACATAAAATAATTGCTTTATCCTATAGCTAGCTGGGTCTACTAGCTGCCAACCACACAAATTTTGTTAACCGCACATGCACCAATAACAATACGTGTTTCGATTAGCTTGAGTGGCATTTAAGTAACGTTAGCTAATTCAATTCGTCGCGTTTTGCAACTTATTCATCTATAACTTACTGACCTGCGTTAAAGTGTATTACAACAAATAATGTTCATATTAACTAGGTAACGTTATATTATTTGGGAGGTAAATCTGGCTAACTGCAACACTAACAAGCGAAATAAACAAACCTAGCTAACAATTCCTTAAACTAGCCAAATTAGCTTACCATCGCTTCTTTGGATGTTGACTGAAAGTCCAACAAGAAGGTTCGCCATAGTTGAATCCATGTTAATGCGTAAACTCACTTGCCAAGTTTTTAAAAGTTATTTACATACAACCTAACGTTAGCTGGCTACAGTCAAGCACCAAACAAATCCCAATCCGCCGCCAAATGTTTGAAATCAGTTTCTCGTCAGCGGATGAAGTAGAAAAGGGCGATGCTGATTGAAGCAAGGGCGTTCTCAAAGGTTGTCTATCAGAAGAAGTAGCTCGATAGCCATGTGGTATTATTGATTTTTTTATTAAGCTCAGTGAGTATAACCAATAACGATACATTTGAACGAATATAGTTTGGACATAGTGAAACAATGTTTGCATTTCCTGTTTTGAATACAGGTATATGATGAAAAAAATAATAATACAAATAAAATACAATGCAATGTCATACATAACCACAGTGTGGCAGTAGCTAGCTACTATACAATTTGGAACCTCTGTAGCTACCAATTGCATGGCATGTTTGTTTGGAACCTCAATAATCAACTATTTGTTACTTTGACTCATTGCAAAGACACTCATTATTTGCTTATTATGTTAGTGTAATAAGTGCATAGGCCTACAGTCTTGAGCTTGATACTCCCAGCCCTGCCTGACCCCCCAAATGTTTTTGGAATCTGTCTTATGAGGACATCATTACCCTTTTCAGTGTGAATTGAGGGTAGTTACTTTATCTGCCATTTTATCCAGTTGTTTGGGATAATACAGTCATTTTGTTGGGCAATATGTTCAAACTAATGTGCTACAGGTTGTTCTCTCCTTTATTTGTGGGTGTGTTTGAAAAAATAACTAGCCTGATCCATACTTGGGGTGGCAGGGTAGCCTAGTTGTTAGAGTGTTGGACTTGTAACTGAAAGGTTGCAAGTTCAAATCCCCAAGCTGACATGGTACAAATCTGTTGTTCTGCCCCTGAACCCTCTGTTCCTAGGCCATCATTGAAAATAAGAATTTGTTCTTAACTGACTTGCATAGGTTAAATAAAAACCTTTAAGTGGTTATAAAAAACTATTTACCAATAGAAAACAGCCAGGTTACAAACCATGAAAACATATTTCCCCTGAGATAAACTAACTGTGGATGATAACCTTATGAGTCTAGATTAGAGGTAGATTAGACTCAATCAAAACCAAACCTGGCCAGAGTAGACATATTGTAGCTAAGATTGGGAACAGATGGACTGCGTTTTCAAACCCTCACTGACATGAGTTACAGTATTGTGGGGGGTGTCTACTTCATTGAGCTCAATGAGCTGTGATGATATTGTAAACAGAGTGGGTGATTGCAAATGTGTCTAATAAAAACATTGCATTCAACCTCCCAATTTATGAATGCATTGTTTTTATTGTCAGAAACCACATAATTCCATGTTTGCAGCTGCACCCTGAGAGCCTATGATGCTCATATAACATTAACTTTATGCAATGTATTTATGGATAGTATAGCTCAGCATGATGCTCGACTGCTCTGATCATTGAAGCACATGCTCTCTCCTGCAAACCAAATGTAATGAATAAACAAAGAAATAACACGAGGAGGATGGATCTAATGATCAACTCCTCAACGTTCATAAAACAAATGATTTCGGCCTATTCTGTGAGGTAGCATTGAATGGCTGTAAGTGTAAAAAGTGCAAAGATATTTTCCAGGGGTTTATGATTCACCACTCCTGATGAGGTGGGAATAGGTTTGTTTTGGGAAGAGCCTATGAGGAGAAAGGTTGTGTCCCATATGACACCCTATTCCCTATGTAGTGCACTACTTTTGACTATGGATCATGCCCCTGGTCAAAAGTAATGCACTACATAGGGACAGGGTGACATTTGTGAAGCCCTTATGCCTGAAGTGGTGTGAATGAACCTTACAAAACCCTGTGAACAAAACCAGCCAGTGTGATCCGAGGACTTACTTCTGTGTCTTAAAACGGGGTTTAGGCCCAGAATGCTAAACCAGCTTTCTATGACAAAATTATGCCATATAAAATCTTCTGCACACAATACAGTAAAATCTCAAGGGATTCTACTCAGGGTTCTTTCACTGACATGAATACACACGAGGTAGATTCTATTGGTTGCCGAAGCAGAGCCTTGAGCAGAGCCTGTGATGTCATGAATCTTAATCTCATCTTTTGAGTGGATTTTGTGACCATGAAAGATGACAGTTGTTCTTTCATTACAGTTCGGTCTTGCGTGATAACTGGGGAGGGAGATGGATTGATAGACCAAAATAGGTTCTGTTTCTACTAAATCTGCATGAGGCCTATAAGACAAAGTTCCCCCAACCACCCTCTCTTGCACACATCTCTTGTTCACATCTCTTGTTCACATTTTTCTCTGACTCCATTGGAAGATGAGACTGAAGACAAACCTGATCACTCAACAGAAAATATTAGTTTTCATTTCCTATTTCCGTTTTATCAGATTTCTCCACAGTTCGATTGATTCCTTCCAACCCCTAAAGACAAAGACAGATTGCTTCTTTATTGCTGACTAACCCATGTGCTGGTGATTGATGACTGACAAAGGGAAGAGTGAGGCCAGGGTCCGTATCCATAAAGTATCTCAGAATAGGAGTGCTGATCTAGGATCAGTTTGGCCTTTCAGATCATAAGTGATAAGATTATCTGGACAGGGGAGTCCTGATCCTAGATCAGATCTCCTACTCTGAGATGTTTTGTGGATACAGGCCCAGATCCAACTCTGGTGCTTCATCCCAGATGAGTCAAAGATATAATATGAGAAAATATGTCATATTTTTATGGACTGCCATAATTACTGACTAGCTGAGGTTTATTAGTAGCAGTAGGACACTAGGCTATTTCACAGACTAAAAGGACAAAAACAGAGAACAGTACTTTTTTGAATGAATCTGGAGATTGCAAATGTGCCTAATAAAAACATTGCATTCAACATCCCAATTTATTAATGCATTTCTTGTGTTGTCAGAAACCACATAATTCCATGTCTGCAGCTGCACCCAGACAGCCTATGATGCTCATATAACATTAACTTTATGCAATGTATTTATGGATAGTATAGCTCAGCATGATGCTCGACTGCTCTGATCATTGAAGCACATGCTCTCTCCTGCAAACCAAATGTAATGAATAAACAAAGACATAACATGAGGAGGATGGATCTAAAAGTTAACAAAAGAAGCTCTGTTTTACTCCTTGACGTTCATAAAACGAATGATTATGACTCCAAATGAGGTAAGTTGCATTTATGTTACAGTAGATTAGTGTATAGATTACATCTGAGCTGTAGACGTGTGTGATCTGTTACTCAGTCACGGGCAAATATTTACACTGCTTCTGTGTTTAAAGCACATGGAGTCTGACAGGATGTGCCAGGACTTCAGTGAAGTACAGTAGCTGTAGTGGTGTGGCCACATGCAGGATCTGTTGTTCCCATCATGCCATGGGAAGTAGGCGTCTACGTTGGCCTTGGCGGCATGTTGCTTGCGTGAGTCACTCTCTCGTTGAGTCAAGCTAATAGTCCAGAGATGGATGATATCCGTAGAAATGACCACACCCATTGAAATGTCACCTTCAAATCTTCAAGCTACAGTAGTTATACTGTATGACCCCTTCACTTCCTCTAATAGTACTTCAAGTAAATCAAATATTAAATTCCAGTCTTTGAAGAATGACAGATACTCGAATGACTGCTAGAAAATAAATATTGTTGTTTGTGGTGAAGAGTGTGTGAGGAAGTTCCTTATCCCACTTCAAGTGATGTAGGCCTATTCTGTGAGGTAGCATTGAATGGCTATAAGTGTAAAAAAAGTGTTGTGCAACAATATTGACCAGGGGTTTATGATTCACCACTCCTGCTGAGATAGGAATAGGTTTTTTCTTGGGAAGAGCCTATGAGGAGAGAGAAAGGTTTTGTCCCAAATGGCACTCTATTCCCTATGTAGTGCACTACTTTTGACTATGGATCATGCCCTGGTCAAAAGTAGTGCACTACATAGGGAACATGGTGCCCTATGTTCCCCACCCTGATGCCTGAAGTGGTGTGAATGAACCTTACAAAACCCTGTGAACAAAACCAGCCAGTGTGATCTGAGTACTTACTTCTGTGTCTTATGACGGGGTTTAGGCCTAGAATGCTAAACCAGCTTTCTATGACAAAATTATGCCATATAAAATCTTCTGCACACAATACAGTAAAAACTCAAGGGATTCTACTCAGGGTTCTTTCACTGACATAAATACACACGAGGTAGATTCTATTGATTGCCGAAGCAGAGCCTTGAGCAGAGCCTGTGATGTCATGAATCGTAAACTCGTCTTTTTAGTGGATTTTGTGACCATGAAAGACGACAGTTGTTCTTTTATTACAATACAGTCTTGTGTGAGGACTGAGGGGGGAGCTGGGTTGATAGATCAAAAAAGGTCCTGTCTTTACTTGATGTGCATGAGGCCTAAATAGCTGCCAGACAACGAAGCATAAAGTAATGGTGGCTTCAGTGATTAGTTGGGCCAACTCACTAAAACACACCATGTACTGGCAAAGTGGCAATTCTTTATTTACTTATTGTCCGCTGATTTTTCAGTCGATGGTTGAGAACAGGAGCACATCTTTCCCTATGGACAGGGGGACATGCCCCCCCCCCCCCCCCCCATATTCTGAAATATAATTTTTGTCACCCCCCAGTTTTAGCATTGGAATGTGATACAAAATGAGTCAAGGGTGTGCTTTAGGACCATACGGATGCCTCACTAGTGGTCGGGTAGGCTGTTTAGAGTGCTTATCCGACTGGATAGAAAAATATATATATATAATAAGAAGAATTCTGTCCTCCCCACTTTTGAAACCAAAGTTGCACCCCTGGTTGAGAATAACAGCAAAACACAATATCCTTGAGGAGAATGACAAGATTCAAGTCAGTGAAAGGGGAAGTACTACAGTTAAAAAGCAAGAGAAATTCTATCCCTGTCATTTTTTGCTGACAGTTCTATCAAACCTCAATCGTATCAAATATTTTAAGAAAACTTAGGCTCAAGATGTCCATAAACAAAACATTGGATTATGCCTTGAAGCTTGTGACAAACGTATCAACACAAAAAAAAGAGAGCATTTAGAGGTGATGAAAATCGCATCTGTCAAGTACCAAGATCATGTTTATGTAAAGATATGTTTTAAAAGAGAAAGTTCCCCCAACCACCCTCTCTTGTACACATCTCTTGTTCACATTTTTCTCTGACTCCATTGGAAGATGAGACTGAAGACAAACCTGATCACTCAACAGAAAATATTAGTTTTCATTTCCTCTTTCCGTTTTATCAGATTTCTCCACAGTTTGATTGATTCCTTCCAACCCCTAAAGACAAAGACAGATTGCTTCTTTATTGCTGACTAACCCATGTGCTGGTGATTGATGACTGACAAAGGGAAGAGTGAGGCCAGGGTCCGTATCCATAAAGCATCTCAGAATAGGAGTGCTGATCAAGTATCAGTTTGGCCTTTCAGATCATAATTGACAAGATTATCTGGACAGGTCGGGTCCTGATCCTAGATCAGATCTCCTACTCTGGACTGCCATAATGACTGACTGGCTAAGGTTTATGAGCAGCAGTTGGACACTAGGCTATTTCACAGACGAAAAGGAAGAAAACGGAGAACAATATTCGTTTTGGAGTGAATCTGAAAGGAAGAGCTTTTAATGCAAGTGTGTGTGTGCATGTCCTACATTAAATGTATGGATTTTAAAGATTATCAACTGCCTCTTTAAAGACACTTTAAAGTAAGGATAACTATTAGAAATAGAGACACAGTACATTGAGTTGTTGCTACTTACAGGGTTATGTTGCCATTCATATTTACTATATTTTGATGGAAATGTGCAAAATACTGTTACACAACATACACTTTAAAACATATGGTCTGTGGTAGCCTTGGACACAGTGTTTCTCCAATATTAATTTAGCAGTGGCGCATAGCCGCTGCTAAATGGTTGTCGCCATTTAAAAAAAATATACACTTGAAGTCGGAAGATTAACATACACCTTGGCCAAATACATTTAAACTCAGTTTTTCACAATTCCTGACATTTAATCAGAGTAAAAATATTCCCTGTCTTAGGTCAGTGAGGAACACCACTTTATTTTAAAAATGTGAAATGTCAGAATAATAGTAGAGAGAATGATTCATTTCAGCTTTTATTTCTTTCATCACATTCCTAGTGGGTCAGCAGTTTATATACACTCAATTAGTATTTGGTAGCATTGCCTTTAAATTGTTTAACTTGGGTCAAACATTTCAGGTAGCCTTCCACAAGCTTCCCACAATAAGTTGGGTGAATTTTGGCCCATGCCTCCTGACAGAGCTGGTGTAACTGAGTCAGGTTTGTAGGCCTCCTTGCTCACACACGCTTTTTCAGTTCTGCCCACAAATTTTCTATAGGATTGAGGTCGGGGCTTTGTGATGGCCACTCCAATACCTTAACTTTCTTGTCCTTCAGCCATTTTGCCACAACTTTGGAAGTATGCTTGGGGTCATTGTCCATTTGGAAGACCCATTTACGACCAAGCTTTAATTTCCTGACTGATGTCTTGAGATGTTGCTTCAATATATCCACATTATTTTCTCTCCTCATGATGCCATCTATTTTGTGAAGTGCAACAGTCCCTCCTGCAGCAAAGCACCCCCACAACATGATGCTGCCACCCCCATGCTTCACGGTTGGGATGGTGTTCTTTGGCTTGCAAGCCTCCCCTTTTTTCTCCAAACATAACAATGGTCCTTATGGCCAAACATTTCTATTTTTGTTTCATCAGACCAGAGGACATTTCTCTTCAAATTACGATCTTTGTCCCCATGTGCAGTTGCAAACCGTAGTCTGGCATTTTTATGGTGGTTTTGGAGCAGTGGCTTCTTCCTTGCTGAGGGGTCTTTCCCCCGGTTATTTCAATATAGGACTCGTTTTACTGTGGATATCGATACCTTTGTACCTGTTTCCTCCAGCATATTCACAACATCCTTTGCTGTTGTTCTGGGATTGATTTGCACTTTTCGCACCAAAGTACATTCATCTCTACAAGACAGAACGCGTCTCCTTCTTGAGAGGTATGACGGCTGTGTGGTCCCATGGTGTTTATACTTGCGTACTATTGTCTATACAGATGAACATGGTACTTGTGGAGGTCTACAATTTTCTTTCTGAGGTCTTGGCTGATTTTTTTGATTTTCCCATGATGTCAAGGAAAGAGGCACTGAGTTTTAAGCATACGTCCACAGGTACACTTCCACAGGTACACCTCCGATTGACTCAAATGATGTCAATTAGCCTATTAGAAGCTTCTAAAGCCATGACATCATTTTCTGGAATTTTCCAAGCTGTTTAAAGGCACTGTCCACTTAGTGTATGTAAACTTCTGACCCACTGATACAGTGAATTATAAGTGTAATAATCTGTCTGTAAACAATTGTTGGAAAAATTACTTTTGTCATGCACAAAGTAAATGTTCTAACCGACTTGTCAAAACTATAGTTTTATAACAATACATTTGTGAAATGGTTGAAAAACTAGTTTTACTGACTCCAACCTAAGTGTATGTAAAACTGTGACTTCAACTGTATATTTATATATACATATATATATATATATATTTTTTTTTTTTAAATGTCTGCTGAGATGCACTTTTAAGATCAGAGGGACAAGTTACAACAAGTTACATATCTTCCTCAAATTCTCATCAGATCATCTGAGAAACATTCAATGAAACTAGCTAGCTAGCTGGCTTTTAACCCTGGAAGTGTAGCCAACCCTATTAATAGATGTATGTAATCATTGTTATCTAAAATACAGTAACGTTACGCTAGCTATATTATTATTATACAGAAATGGCTGGTGTTGTCACTGAGATCAAGAGATAAAATTAAACTGCCCCTAAATTTCAGATGAGTTTCAAAGAATCACCCCAGCTACCCTCAGTGTATATTAGCTGTTCATCATGGCCGGTCTTCTACACTACTGTAATACTTGGTGAGAAATCCATCATGTATCGGACATGAGGTAATAGCTTTGAATTTAACATGGTTCACAGTCCTGTCACAGTAAGCTATATTAACTGTTATCTCAGAGCAGTCATACAGTGCATACTGTATGTGTACAGTACTTGGTTGCTTTTTAACACTCTACTTTAAGACATAAAAACTAGCCCCCATCTAGCATATCATGACAACAAAGAGGCAACTGTCCCTGGTGTTTCTCAGAGCGTGAGGAGAAGATTAGGAAACGATGATCCAATCACACACAACCTGCCGCCTCAGAACTGACATTATGTAACTGTGTGGAGGCTAGACAGCTCCAATGAATCTAACCCTACTGTAAAAACCAAACACACCTCTTTATGGCAGGGTAGCCTAGTGGTTAGAGCGTTGGACTAGTAACCGGAAGGTTGCAAGTTCAAACCCCCGAGCTGACAAGGTACAAATCTGTCGTTCTGCCCCTGAACAGGCAGTTAACCCACTGTTCCTAGGCCGTCATTGAAAATAAGAATTTGTTCTTAACTGACTTGCCTAGTTAAATAAAGGTAAAATAAAAATAAAATAAATAAATGTGTCATGATGCCGACAGATTATGAGACAAACAGCAATGCACTCACACCCTCCGCTCGTATAGCATGATGTTTATAAAACAAATGCTCTAAGGCATCAAACACCATGTCTTAAATAAGATAGATATATGGCATATGCCTCCATTTCATTTTTATTGATTATTATTTTAGAAGCCAACCTTATCACAACATTTTGAGATGCAAAAAGAGGGCAGGCAAAGTTTGATAAAGGATTTCATTTTAGAACTGTACAATGCCAGCAGCATACCACCCCACATCCCACCGCTGGCTTGCCTTTGAAGCTAAGCAGGGTTGGTCCTGGTCAGTGGTGTAGTGGTTGGTGCCTGGAGAAGTGAGCATACTCTAATTTTGCCAAACGTTTTCCAAACTTGTGGCAAAGGAAAGGCAACCTGTGTGAAAAAAATCTATGAGAAACAGTGACATACACTCTGAATTACCTAAAATTATTAATCTCATATTGGTCTTTCACAGTCAGGCCAACCCAAGCTGTACTGTGCAGTAGGTTAATAGTAGGCCTACTACTGAAACAGATACAAAAATAGTATGTTCTAAGTCCAAAACAATGCTTAGACCACATCAGGAGACCACTAGGTGCAGGCACATTGCACTATTTTTGATTAGTTGTGTTACTGTAGCACATGAAATGGAGTTTTCAAAAGAAATTGCCACTGGATTAACGCAAATAATCATGATATCATTCTGAGGTAGGTATAGGCTACTTTGTAGCTAGTTAACATTTAATAGAGAAGGTTTTTGGGAAAGCATTTCCATCTACCAGAAGATGGTTAGGCCTATCATTAGCATCACTATATTTTTTCCTGTTCCTTAATAGTTTGAAACCTGGACGTTTTACTTTATATTAGGCATGTCTTATCTTACATTAAAGTAGCCTTTAGCCAAAATACTACCATAGAAACGTGGAGGCAAGAATTTGTTATAAGACTTAGTCATATGCGTTCTCTTGTTCTATTGGTGTTCTTTCAACTTTCTTTCATTGTCTAGCAGGTAAAGGAATCATCCTAATCATCCTATCCCCCATTGAGACCGTGTCTGTACCTCGATCTAAGTTGGTTCGAGTTAATTTCCACCCGGCACAGCCAGAAGAGGACTGGACACCTCTCATAGCCGGGTTCCTCTCTAGGTTTCTTTCTAGGTTCTGGCCTTTCTCGGGAGTTTTTCCTAGCCACCGTGCTTCTACACCTGCATTGCTTGCTGTTTGGGGTTTTAGGCTGGGATTCTGTACAGCACTTTGTGACATCAGCTGATGTAAGAAGGACTTTATAAAAACATTTGATTATAAATACATTTAATTGATCACAGGAGTTTGGTGGCACCTTCATTTTGGAGAACGGGCTCGTGGTAATGACTGGAGTGGAATCAGTGGAATGGTATCAAATACATCAAACACATGGTTTCCGGGTGTTTGATGTCATTCCATTCGCTCTGTTCCGACCATTATTATGAGCCATCCTCCCCTCAGCAGCCTCCACTGCAAGCACATGATAGTTGTTGTATCTTTAAATCACCCCTCTTTCTGACAGATATTTCCATCTCTGTCCAGGAAACCGCTTGCATGTGCTTTGCGCATTTTAGAAACAATGCTAATTGCATTTTGGAACATTCACACGTAGGCCTACTGCCGTGTGTACATTGCTTCACCTAAAATGTTAAGAAATAATAGTTGATCAACATTTTAAGCTAAACATTCTGATCTGTACCATCAGCCCTGTTAATTGATACAGCTTATACCTAAACTACACTACTTTGATAGCTATCAGCAGGTGCGCAACTCTGGTTTTAGAAGTGGGGGTAGATAAAAAAATAATAAAAAAATAATACAAATTGCCAGTCGGATAAACACTCCAAACAACCTACCTGACCACTCGGAGGCGTCCGCATGGTCCTAAAGCACACCATTGCCTCGTTTTGTATACACATTCCAATGATAAAACTGGGGCGGGGGGGAATGCAATTTCAGAATGTGGGGGCATGTCTGTTCCCAGTGAAAGTTGTGCCCCTGGTTATCAGTGGGGATGAAGTGAGTATATGCATTCTCCACTGAAAAATAAGTGGATATACGGAGTATCCCTGCATATTCCCTCCACTACACCATTGGTCCTGGTCAGTCCCTGGATGGGGGACCAGATGCTGCTGGAAGTGGTTTTGGAGGGCCAACAGGAGGCACTCTTTTCTCTGGTCTAAAATATATATATATATCCCAACGCCCCAGGGCAGTGATTTGGGACCTTGCCCTGTGTAGAGTGCCGTCTTTCGAATGGGACGTTAAATGGGTGTGCTGACTCTCTGTGGTCACTAAAGATCCCATGCACTTACTATAAGAGTAGTGGTGTTAACCCTGGTGTCCTGTCTAAATTCCCAATCTGGCCCTCATACCATCATGGCCACCTAATCATCCCCAGCTTCCAATTGGCTCATTCATCCCTGCTGCTCTCCCCTGTAACTATTCCCCAGGTTGTTGCTGTAAATGAGAATGTGTTTTCAGTCAACTTACCTGGTAAAATAAGGGTTAAAAAACAATATTGTGCTCAGACTGGTTGGTCCTTTCTGACACAGATAATTGTTTTCTCTCTCATTGAATAGACATAGAAGTTTCGATGTAGAAAACTAGATACTCCAGTAGAAAATACATCTGGAAAAACTCTGCTCCTGTAATCTATTTAGAGGAGAAAATGACAGGAGCAGTATTCCTCCATGGGCTCGAGTTCGTGGATGACTGGGGTGAACCAACTTCTCTCTGCCTTGATTGCTGAATGCTTTCTGTTTTTTGATTGCCATAATTAAGTGAAGCCTAACGTTGAAGTTTCATTTCTTAAATTGTTTTTAGAAGGCATAACTCCGGTTCCTGCTGAACTGAGCCAGTGCTCATTATATCAAACTGTTATCAGCTCAGTAGGCACAGGAGGTTGAGCCCCGCGACTCACAAAGTTCTGTTTTCACCACAGGGGGGCACACCCTCAATGTGGTGGGAGTTATTGTGAACAGTCCCTTTGTCCAGATAGATACACAGTTGAGTCCATGTGAGATCTGGTGGACGAGTCATTCCGAGAACAGCAGTCGTCATGATTATAATGCATACACCCACATGGTAAATTGTTTTCACAACATGAGGATCTAAACATGCGTCTCAAAATCACATGAGCACAGAGTAAACCTAACTACATAATATAATAACATAATGAAATTTAATTCAGAATTCATTTCCTTACCAATACAAACGCATTGCACATGCTGAGATAAATAGACTGTACTGAAAAATAAACCACTCGAAACACTTCACAGCACGACATGATATACAGTGTTTATATTTCTCAAGAGCAATTTAGAACGGCTTTGACCGTACCCCTCGACTTGACCCCCTTGATTGAAAATTTGAGCATTGTTCACAATTAGATTGTTTCTGGTTTTCCCAATGGGACATTTTCTGTATTTCCTTCCTGTATGAGACAGAAATACAGCTCTCCCCCCTCCCGATAGTGTTTACTCGCCCCTCCATCATGTCCAGGGTCTCACTCCACTGCTGATGAGAGAGGGCCTCTGAGGAGCGGAACTTAGCCACTGTGAACATGGGCTTTCACAGATCTGTTCACAAAGCCAGCTAAGTCCTGCACCTCACGAAACTCTGAACCCCGTATCATTAGATCCAGATGTCATCCATCTCTCTTGTATGTTCACATATTTTGGTATGCACGTTTTTTCTTTTTTTATCCAGAACGTTCGAGCTTTCAGCTATGGATAAGCATTGTGTTACGGCTGCTGGTGGAGATATTTGGAGAAGATGGCTTAGGGATAATATTCTGGATGTTTTATCCCTGCATGAATAAAGTGCTAGAATATATGTACCAGTTCAGAGCAGGTTGTTGAGACTGAACAAGTGACTGGGAAACCACAATTAGATGTTGAGGAACATTTCACATTTGTAGCAAAGAATGCTTGTCTGGGGCCGTTAGCTATATCCTGAACATGAGAGCCATTGGCCTCAATAGTTGTGATCCTCATCCCCAGTGACCTTCTGAAGGAACATGTAGCATAGGGACGGTAGACAAAGGTTGAGTAGGCAACAGGCTCCAGCAGGATTGGATGGGGATGATGTTGAAGAGTGTGGCATGCAGCTGGTTGGAAATCCCTGGCAATGTGATTTTATGATACAATACCAAATCACTCTGCCAGGAATCCCACTGGCTGCCCCATGTAAGATGGAGAGAGAGAGAAAGAGAGAGAGGGGAGAGAGGCTGAGACGGACAGATAGACAAACAGAATACAGCCTTATAGTCAGGTAGAGAGCAGACTGATGGCAGGTGTCTGTGCAGTATGGCCGAGTCCAGCCACTCATCACCCTGTAATTACAGTTAACACACGTCCCTCCCTGAGCTCACTGTTCCCCTCAACATCCTCTTTTTAACAGTCCTATAGGAATAGTCCTGTAGGAGGGGGGCTCACATTCACTGATGCACCTGAGCAAACACACTCAATCTCTGTGCCTGTTTAGAAAACCCTCGAACTGGACTGGATGTAGTTGCACTTTCCACATCCTTTGACCACATGCTTCTTCATGACCTTTTGACCTGTACTATTAAATAATTTATTTTGCATTGTATTTACAGTCATACATACAGTACAAATTATGTCAATTAAATGAATGATTATGTAATTTAGATGTATGTGTGCCACTGCACTACATACGGTGCATTCGGAAAGTATTCCGACCCCTTGTCTTTTTCCACATTTTTTTACGTTACAGCCTTATTCTAGAATGGATTGAATTGTTTTTTCCCCTCATCACTCTACACACAATACCCCATAATGACAAAGAAAAAACAGGTTTATTTAAAATAAAATAATATTACATAAGTATACAGACCCTTTACTCAGTATTTTGTGGAAGCACCTTTGGCAGCGATTACAGCCTCGAGTCTTCTTGGGTATGACACTACAAGCTTGGCACACGTGTACTTGGGGAGTCTCTCCCATTATTCTCTGCAGATCCACTCAGGCTATGTCAGGTTGGATGGGGAGTATCGCTGCACAGCTATTTTCAAGTCTCTACAGAGATGCTCGATCGAGTTCAAGTCCGGGCTCTGGTTGGGCCACTCAAGGACATTCAGAGACTTGTCCCGAAGCCACTCCTGTGTTGTCTTGGATCTGGGCTTAGGGTCGTGGTCTGTTGGACCTTTATGGTAAACTCCAAGCGGGCTGTCATGTGCCTTTTACTGAGGAGTGGCTTCCATCTGGCCACTCTACCATAAAGGCCTGATTGGTGGAATGCTGCAGGGATGGTTGTCCTTCTGGAAGGTTCTCCCAACTCCACAGAGGAACTCTGGAGCTCTGTCAGAGTGACCATCGGGTTCTTATTCACCTACCTGACCAATGCCCTTCTCCCCTGATTGCTAGGACGAGTCTGGGTGGTTCCAAACTTCTTCCATTTAAAAATTATGGATGCCACTGTGTACTTGTTGACCTTCAATACAGCAGACATTGATACCCTTCCCCAGATCTGTGCCTCGACACGATCCTGTCTCGGAGCTCTACGGACAATTCCTTCAACCTCATGGCTTGATTTTTGCTCTGATATGCACTGTCAACTGTGGGACCTTATATAGACAGGTGTGTGCCTTTCCAAATGATGTCCAATCAATTTACCACAGTTGGACTCCAATCAAGTTGTAGAAACATCTCAATGATAATCAATGGAAACAGGATGCACCTGCGCTCAATTTAGAGTCTCATAGCAAAGGGTCTGAATACTTACGTAAATAAGGTATTTCTGTTTTGTATTTTTAATAAATGTCTTTGTCATTATGGTCTATTGTGTGGAGATCGATGATGGATTTTTTATTTTTTTTGAAACATTTTAGAATAAGGCTGTATCGTAACAAAATGTGTAAAAAGTCAAGGGGATGGAATACTTTCCGAATGCACTGTACATTTAAATGACCTTACATGCAACAGCTATTCACTGCCACGCAGTGAAAGTACTATTTATTAGATACTACCTAGCAAGTCTTTATGGCATCAACCATAGAGATACAATTGGTGTTCTTTATATGTCATTCTAACACTTAAAAGTTCATGTTCAGCTCACTCTATGTTGAAACATACTCACCTTCAGGATGTTGTCTATGTTGGACATTTTCTAAAACTCTGAGATGCATACTGTAAAGAAATTAAAAAATAATAATTAATCCAGAGATGAAAAGAACCAGAATTACAAGGTCTAAAGTAATCTACAGTACTTGGACCTCTGGGCACAGAGAGAGCAGTAGTGGCTGATGGACTGAGACTAAAGGTTTGCCCTACTTCTTACAAGGCTCAGAATCAGGGGACCTCTCCTCCCTATCAGTAGACAAGCAATCCAAAAACAGAACCAAGGTGCAAAACATGGCATTTCAAAATATTGATGAAAATATTTTCCTGTATCGTTTACAGTGTGCGGTTAACTCTTTCCACTGCAGTCGGCTTTACACACTTCAGTTGTCGTCACTGACTGACTGCTCCTGGGTTGTAATAATGGGTGAAATGTAACATTTTATGCCATCATCATCATCGTCTCACAATTCTGTTTTGATTAGAATTTTGTGGTTCGTAAACTTTATTTAAGGTATCAGCAGTGACCATCACAAACTTTGTGGGAGGGAAATGGATGCATAATAAATATGTGGCATCCTAGAAATTCATGACAGTATATCATCTGATAAAAGTTTTTAATTGCATCATTTGTCAATTATGCTTCTTAATCACACCTTACAGTTATTTTGTCTTAGATCATGGCGAACATTTACAGACATGCTCTGAGGCAAGGAAGATAGCAGACATTTTGTGGCTTGAACGTTGGGCAGCTCCCTTCCAAGTCTGACAGCTAAATTCATGTTAATTAAATTGGCCCAGTTCCGGGAAACAGACTACTGAATTAAAGCCCATCTTTAAAGTTAAATTACTTATGCCTTCCACTCACTCTCTTCTTAACAGCTCTTTATAGCCAAGAGAAAGACTTGATTGACTGAATGAAAGGAAAATCAAAGCAATCAAATTTAATACATTGATAGAGGTGTCAAAAGGACATGAAGAAATAACAGATTTTCAATTTAAAAGACTTTCAGATGAGTTATATGAGCAAAAGTGTGTGAGCTGTTATGTTCATACATTTTCAAAAAAATATTTTTAATCGTACAGAGATGTACCCTATTCATTGCTAGTTTCTTTTCACCACAAGTAAATTATAACTCAAAACATGTCAAGATTTTACATGTGACGTCATAAGCCTGTCCACAAAATTGGAGAGTATCGCTGCTTTGAGTCTATGGACAGACCACAAAGCCCTTGGATAATGGCCATAGTGGGATCACTCCCCTCTCCAATTACTGTATGAAGATCAGCCCTGTCCTGTGAACACCACTTGTCTTCATAATACTGTATATTAGTTTCATGAAGAACACATATACTGCACATTCTTCTAGAATTGCAGAAGCTTGCTCTCTCTTCGGCTAAATCATTTCCGTTTGAGACCAGCCATTGGCACCTCACTTGCCTCCATTATAAACCAGCACTCAATACTGAGATTGGCTGATGCATTACAGCCCTACTGCCACTGGCTGCCAAACAATCATGGAGTTCGTCTCCCAGTCTTTATGTTGTGCCAGAACCTTTCTCCTTGATTGCCCACAGTCTCAGCTGTTATGGCTAGACAACTACTCTGCTCTGGCAGCAGGCCAGAGAAAAGGGCAGCACGTTATTTGGTCTGGCCCTCAGTCAGATGCCATTCCAAATCAAATCAAATGCTATTTGTCACATACACATGGTTAGCAGATGTTAATGCGGGTATAGCGAAATGCTTGTGCTTCTAGTTCCGACAGTGCAGTAATATCTAACAATAATATCTAACAGTAATATCTAATAAGTAATCTAACGATTCCCCAAAAACTAACAACTAACTAAAGTGGCCAGTGATTGGGTCTCGATGTAGGCAGCTGCCTCTCTGAGTTAGTGATTACAGTTTAGCAGGCTGATGGGCTTGAGATAGAAGCTATTTTTCAGTCTCTCGGTCCCAGCCTTGATGCACCTGTACTGACATCGCCTTCTGGATGATAACGGGGTGAACAGGCAGTGGCTCAGGTGGTTGATGTCCTTGATGATCTTTTTAGCCTTCCTGTGACATCGGGTGCTGTAGGTGTCATGGAGGGCAGGTAGTTTTCCCCCAGTGATGCGTTGTGCAGACTCTGGAGAGCCTTGCAGTTGAGGGCGGTGCAGTTGCCATACCAGGCTGTGATACAGCCCGACAGGATGCTCTCAATTGTGCATCTGTAAAAGTTTGTCAGGGTTCTGGGTGACAAGCCACATTTCTTCAGCCTCCTGAGGTTGAAGAGGCGCTGCTGCACCTTCTTTACCACACTGTCTGTGTGAGTGGACCATTTCAGTTTGCCTGTGATTTGTACGCCGAGGAACTTAAAACTTTCCACCACCTCCACTGCTGTCCCTTCGATGTGGATATGGGGTTGTTCCCTCTGCTGTTTCCTGAAGTCCACAATAATTTCCTTTGTTTTGTTGACATTGAGTGAGAGGTTGTTTTCCTGACACCACACTCCAAGTGCCCTCACCTCCTCCCTGTAGGCTGTCTCGTCATTGTTGTTAATCAAGCCCACTACTATTGTGTAGTCTGCAAACTTGATGATTGAGTTGGAGGCATGCATGGCCACGCAGTTGTGGGGGAACTGGGAGTACAGGAGGGGGCTGAGCACGCACGCTTGTGGGGCCCCAGTGTTGAGGATCAGCGAAGTGGAGATGTTGTTTCCTACCTTCACCACCTGGGGGCGGCCTGTCAGAAAGTCCAGAACCCAATTGCACAGGGTGGGGTTGAGACCCAGGGCCTCCAACTTGATGATGAGCTTAGAGGGTACTATAGTGTTGAATGCTGAGCTGTAGTCAATGAACGGCATTCTTACATAGGTATTCCTTTTGTCCAGATGGGATAAGGCAGTGGACAGTGTGCAGTGTGATGACGATTGACTAGTCTCTCAAATCACTTCATGATGACAGAATTGAATGCTCATGGGCGGTAGTAATTTAGTTCAGTTATCTTTGCCTTCTTGGGTTCAGGAACAATGGTAGCCATCTTGAAGCATGTAGGGACAATATACTGGGATAGGGAGCGATTGAATATGTCTGTAAACACACCAGGTCCTTTTAACATGAGTCTTCAATATTCCCAGGTAAGAAGTTTTAGGTTGTAGTTATTATAGGAATTATAGGACTATTTCCCTCCATACCATTTGTATTTCATTAACCTTTGACTATTGGATGTTCTTAAAGGCACTTATTACAAAAGTGTGTGTATGTATATATATGTATGTGTATGTATATATGTGTATGTATATATATAGATTTTTAGAAATGTGTGTGTATATATATATATATATATATATATATATATATATATATATATATATATATATATATATATATATATATATATATATACACACATTTCTAAAAATCGGCCGATTAATCGGTATCGACGTTTTGCCCTACAAAATCGGTATCGCCGTTGAAAAATCATAATCGGTCGACCTCTAGTTCCTAGGCCGTCATTGAAAATAAGAACGTGTTCTTAACTGACTTGCCTAGTTAAATAAAGGTATAAAAAAATACTTAAAAATCGGCGCCCAAAAATACAGATTTCCGATTGTTATGAAAACTTGAAATCGGCCCTAATTAATCGGCCATTCCGATTAATTGGTCGACCTCTAACAGGGAGTGAGCAAAGCGGGCCTTTGGCTGTTGGCAGGGTGGGTGGGGATCACTCAGAGGAGCCATGATGTAGGCAGACAGAAGCACACTGATAACTTCAGTTGGAGACCGAGAACAGAGAGGCTCAAACAGCCACAAGGCCTCTGGCTCTGCTAGGGAGTATAGAGATCTGTCTCTGCCAGGCTAGAATCACCTGCAGCTGGATTACAACCACCCAACTAAACCACTATATACAGTATACACCACCAGTCCATCAGTAAAGATACTACGAAATACTGACGGGCACCTATTTGCAATGAAATTATGTTAACATGGAAATACCCGTCATTCAAAGTGAACTCATGAACTGTGAGGTTCCTGTCACTGTTATGATTATAATTCAGAGCTAAACAGTAATTAACCAAGAATATATTTATTCGTGGTTTTTGAGATGAGTCTTCCCTTCTGAGAGTAAATATCACTAGAAGGAAAGGACATTGCAATTCATCAACTGTATGTTCATGCAAATCACAAGTGTTGTACCACTGTGGTACATTTAGCTAACCTAAAACATCTGAAACTTCAGTCTGTTAAAAGAAAACACATTTTATAGAACTTGCAACTGAAAACATTCTCTATAAGTGGCTGTTGTTTCAGAAAAATAAGATAATATTGCCACGCCTGTTACAAAGACAACAATACAAAAACAATGCTTCTATATAATTATGTGTGGGAAAAAAACAACTATATAATTCCAGAAATTATTTGATAGGTTGATGTACACTAACCACACCTAGAAGGTCTTCACACTTACTAGAATTTTCGCAAAAATACGTTGGCTACACATATACTGCAATGTAAACTTGCGGACTTGTCACGTCTCAACCGCTACCTCAGGAGGTAGCTCACGACACTCGCCCAACATGTGCTGCCCTCTAAGCAGGGCAGTGTAAACAGAAATGTCTCGTTGAGCCAACAATCGTAATAGCATAGGCATGTTTTTGAAACAGCTTTTACTTATATCTGAGACTATATACAGTTTTTACCTGAAATTGTAGTAACAGCCTGTTATGCATTCTGAAATTGTCGCTGTAGCTTTAAATCTCAACAGGGTTTATTTTTTTGGACTACACTGAGCCACCAAGGTCCAGGCAAGAAGCAACTCCCACGGGAATTATCAACATTTTCAGTCGCAATTTGCTTTTACCTCATATAATGTCTTCCATGATCAATAAAGCCAGCTTTGTTCTAAGGTAACCTTACTGCTGGTGTAAGCCTAAGAGCTCATATGGTTCAGCTAAAAGTTAGCATTCACCTACAGCTAGCATGTTTATGTGAGGATGCAGCCATTATTTAGCTAGCTTGCGAGCAGTTACCTAGCTGTGTAGCCTATATTATAATATGAATGACACTGTATGAAAACGTTACAGTACTTTTATTCAGTATTCGTATGGGAGGGGTAAATGTTCATTGTTGATATGCTAACGTTACTTTGATCATGAAGCATGTCGTTAGTTAAAGCTATGGCTACAATTTCAGAACGTAACAGGCCGTTACTATAAAAACGAATTTCAGCTGTTTCAAAAACATTGCTACGCTGTTACAGTTTTTACTGTAAGTGTTGGCTCAACAAGACATTGCTGTTTCCACTGCCCTGCTTAGAGGACGCTAGCTCCGGAGGTAGCGGTCGAGATGTGACACGTTAGTAAGTTTACATTGAAGTATTTGTGTAGCGGATGGTATTTTTGTGAAAAGTTTAGTTAAGTGTGAAGACTCTCATAGATAACGCACCTGTCTAGTCTGCGCAAAGTATTTATTTCAAACTCCCGAGGTTGGTTTACATCTGCGTGTGGAAGGAGTAAACTAAAAATAATTATTTTGAGGTTAGCAGCCAAATTAAACCTCTTCCATAGAAACTTCTTCAGTCACTAAATGTCTTACAGACCTTTAGCCCCAGGTATCTGGAAGCAAAGCAACCCTTAACTTTACAACATGAAACCAGTGAGTATGTTCAGGTCTTTAAAGTGCACTCTGAGGACACACATTTGAATCAAACCAGGCTCACAGACCAAATTAATGCTTTGGCTGCATGAAACCAAACAGAGCCTTTAACTTCCATCGCCAAAGAAAGCAGTCAAAATGCAAAAGCTTTGAGAGAAATGACTACAGTGAGTGTTCCTATCTGAGCATTAGAGAGTCATAAGAGATGAGGTGGGTACATGCTATTCCAATCAATGGGTGTTGAATGATGTGACTGAACTTTCATGGCCGGCCAAACAACCCACATGAAAATATACTATTTTGTACCATGGTATAAATACTGTAGTATTACTATATTTATATACTATGGTGTTTTTGTGGACTTTACTGAAGTATTCACTGTAGTGTTTCTGCAGACATGACTGTAGTTTACACAATAGTGTTTTTGTTTCATTGATTTCTCCTTGAGGAAACCTACTGGACAAACACTAAAATAGCAACTGTTTCATAATCTGTTATTAGGTAGGACTGGAGGCTGAACTTGGCATGCAGGTTTCTCACTCATGGGTGGCACACATTCTGATATGCGGTAGTGTTTTTGCAGACACTGTAGTGTGTTGCGGATATTACTGTAGTATTTACTATAGTATTCTACAGTATACTACAAAATTATATCATAAGTACTACACATGATTGCGGGATACTACAGTGTGGAGTATAGTATACTAAAGAATTCTACAGTAAGTACTATAGTATTCTATAGTCTGCTGTAGTCTTTTTCATGTGGGAAAAATAGAACTCAACTCTATGCTTATAGAAATGACACATTTGACATCATTAATAAACTTAAAATATAAAAAACCGACAGTGATAGTTTGCAATTAACCTGTCACAAGTACTTGCATATCATTTTCTGATTAAGATGCAGTGAGACAAGTAGCAGCAACAATGCTTTTTTTTCTCACACGTAAATGAAGGTAGGCTGAATTTGGGGACTTTATGAGGCTTGGAAAAATGCAATAAAATGTGAATACACCCATCTGTTGGACCTTAGAGGACTTCCTGTAAACAAGCTTGGGAGAGAAAAACTTCTACCACCAGCTCCTCCTCTATAATTGCTGTTTCATCTTTATTTTCTTCTTTCCATTAGCCTACCTACTCTTATTTTCTCTCTACCTACTTCTCTTATCTGTCTCCATTCATTTTCTTTCACTCTCCCTCTCTGGCTTTCCTTTCTACAAATAACTTTAAATTATATTGTTTACTTGAAAATAGTGGTAGCATTGGAAGCTAACATTGCTTTGATGTAAAGAGGAAGTAAAGACAGTATTGTTATTGTTAACATTTTTCTATATAGTTATACATGTATTGTATATAATATATACTTAGATTTCCTAATTTATGAGTTTGATTAGATCAATATGTGATTTGATTATTCTGTAGTTTTATCATCCAGAATCAAATCTAGCATCAGATTTATGCATTATATCACAATATCTAACCCCTGCTGACACATCCCTCATGGATAATCATGCATACATACATCTATATTCCACCTGTAAACTACATGCGATTACATTTCCTGACACAGAAATTCACCAGGGAAATCATTTCTCAATGGAAAATGTTGAATTACATTAACGGTGACATTGTTGTTGAATGCAAGCAGACAAATTATAATGACATACATGTATTATATCTTTCTATTTAGGACTAAATAAATTAGTAATATCTAAATAACTATATTATAGAGGATATAGAATTTGAATCATGTATTTATTATATTCAATATATTATGTTTTATTTCCATTTACACATGACCAAGGATTTTAGTTGCAAATAATATGATATTGTATCATTTAATTTACACTGTGCCCTGATATGTTGCTTTGTGTACAGTTTGTTTCCTTTCAATCAATTAATTTTCTATATTGATTTGTGTAATTTCCTTATTCTTAAAATAAAACGTTAAAATAACTATGAGCCTCACTTTTTTTCTCCCCATTCCATAAAGACAAGCTTTCCGTCAATAAGAACTCATGGGAAATTAAACCAACAACCTAATAGTATTGTACAGGCCGTGTTCACCCTATGGTTCAATTATATCTTAAAATAGTTATGTTATAATCACTGAGCGCACCTCTGAAATCTAGGATCATACACTGTAAATATATTCAATATTCATTTTGTTAGTGGTACATATAAATACATATATTCCAGTTAAATTAAGTATATGCACACCGTTGGCTAAATATTATCAATATTTCAAGTGTAAAAAGTTATTTTTGAAAAAAAACATTACAAAGAAACCATCCCAATCGTTTAAACATGACCCGTCACTTTGCCATTCACGTCTGTGGCAGCTATACGTATCTATGAATCGACTCTATTCAGTCCTGTCTGGACTCTAAAAAGGTATCTCTATGTTCACTAAGAATATGAACAGTAGGTTAGCTGTTTTTTCCCCCAGTGATATACTGTTGTTGGAGAATCTCAGTAAGATTTATATTGCTAGCTGAAAAACCCAACCCTGCTATATTATAATGACCAACTGGCCAGCAACTGTCTGCAAAGAGAACCACAGTGTTGATCTAATCATTCAGTGATGTCAGGTGGAAAAGACGGCTTACTTCCTCCCTCTGTGCCAACACTCAGCCCAGAGAGAAAGGGGAGAGAGAGAGAGAGCGGGAAGGTTAGGCAAGGCACATGGCCCGGCTTTCTTAGTCATTATACAACTTCTAACTTCTGAAGACTGTGTTACAGTTGTTTATTTCTCCCTACTTCCTCCTATCATATTTTATACATTTTCAAGGAGAGCCATATAAGCAGTGAAGCATGGGAGGTTTACATTCATGTAAACACATCTAATTGATTCTGGGAATATTGTTTGATTGTGCGACATGAATTTTAAATTTAAAGCAATATGTCCAGGCTATAACAAAAACAAGGACTCTGGTACACATACTGAATATAAGATGGGTATGTGGCCTCTTTCTACGCCGCCACCAATACAAAAAGGATTGTGATCCTCTGACGAGGTGCACTAAAAGCACAAGATATTTTCGTACAATTCCTTCCCAGATTTCAACCATCACAAAGCAATAGAAATGGTGGTTGTTGTGGATCCCATTTCAAGTACATCTGCAACACACTGAAACAAAATGTGGACCCTAGAATTACCAGGTCATTGTTAAAACCTAACAAAAAGCGCAGTCTTGTCCAATGTATACAGTGAAACAACAGCATTGTGTTGAATAGTGATAAAAGGCTGGAAAATTGTGTAGCAAATGATCTGTCATTATTACATTTTTTAAGTATTTTCCTTTTTAGTATATATTTTTTATTAGTAAATCAACTAACTATTGAGGATTTAAAAAGTAAGTAAAGATATCAATTAGGGGCTGGCAAGTCCGACAGTTTCGTCTTTGTTTCAATGTAGCATTTTGACATGTTTACATTCCTTCCTAGTCTAAACCAAAGCACTGAATTGCTATTGAATCTTTTCGCTCCAACTGTCATATATACTATGGGTGTTTTCAGAGGGTTATCTAAAAGGTTATCTTAGGTAATCTAAAAATTGTACAAAGTCGACTAAGCAGATAAGTTTTCATTCATTCCCTGTGCGGGTGTACAGGGGAAATACAGGTGCGAACCAAATGCACATTACACATGCTGGAGACCCGAACTGCTCTGAAGGATCAAACAGTACTCCAAGTACTTACTGTAAAGTACAATACTGTTAAATATCATGCAATTACAGTTTCCATTTGCAACAAAAATCTTGAAGTTATTGTATGTAGTTAAACGGTTGCTGTAAGAATACATTTTTACATTAAACACAAACTTTAAATGTTAACAGATTTTGGAAAAGCACCTTCTTACTCACACAAAAGTACTGCCAGCTTCCATTTGGGATTGATTTAAAGCCCAATGATCTTTATATGAACTTAGTGTGGTGATCCCAAAGCCATTGGTTAAAGAGAGAATGCAGTGGATCATACATGTTGCTCCTTAGCTCCAATGCAACCCCAAGCTCAAACTGTGCTCCAACTAGTACGCTCCTCCTCCCCTCTTTAAGTTAGGGACTGAGTCAAAGCCATACACATCATTCACAGAAGTTTCAAAACCACACCCAGAACTGCTTGCAAAGGAGGGGAAACACTGAGTTTTCCTTAAATAACACCAGGAGAAGGGAGGAAACTCCTGTTTTCTGCACAGCCAAACTCTCAAATAGCCATGTAGTAGGTTGTGTTTTGAAAAGAAAATGATGATGCAGTTGTCATTTTCAGGATGTTGATTTTTTTCAGCTAGGGGGGGTTCTATTTTAAAGAAGTAAGTAGGTGTGTGGTGGGCTCTGGCTCTAAACACCATAGAGTATAGAGATATGTGGTCTCAGGTCATAGTGTGTAGTGGTAATTGAATATTACGCTGTGTTTGCATACTGCGTGTGTGTGTGTGTGGTTGGTGTGTGCGTAGGCACATGGGCCTGTAGTTGAGAGCTCTCTTCATCCTGATTCCCGTCCTTGATGACAACCAGCTGCACCTCTTTCCTTTGTGAGTGGGCAGCATGTAGCCTTCATCCCTCTTCATACACATGAATCTCTTTACGATAAAGAAGCACACCATTTCTATAGCACAAATTGCGCCACCATTTTTGTTGTGTGGGTTGTGCAATCCTGGTTGAAAACATTGCTACATGCTTTTTACTTTCTGTAATTAGGGCTATATGAAATCTATAGTGATTTGTAGTTTGTAAAAAACAAAGTTGTTTCATTTGGGTAATGAGTACAAAATTAATATGACATTAAAGCATTGTTTTCCAGCAAGAAAAGGCTATTGGATTTGTGACAAAATAGTATATTGTTAGGAACAGTACATCCTTTGATCTGTTATCTTTTCCCCAGACTAATCATTTACAAATGACAGCCCGGAACTAAAGGTGTAGCCTGGAGCTTGTGAGGGGTACCAGGGTTTGGCCACCAGTTTCTATTTACAGCATAATGTTATGTTGCTAGGGAACATCGTTGTATTATCAAACCAATCAAATGACCATAAATGTTTCTCTCATTATCTTGGATGCATATTGCTTTGCATATTCTTTCCAGTATACAGTACTGTGGCTACAAAGAAAGCTTGATGCAGCTAAACAATATGCAACCAGATGTTCTTTCAAAGTCAACCTGACTTCTCTGACATAATCTAGTTGAAAGGATGTTCTGAGTAGGAATTTCAAAAACTGGAGGAAAGAAGTTTCACAAACTTTACACTCCCATTTGTTTGTTTGAATAAATTGTCTTAAATACGCAATATCAAATAATGGACAACCCGTTTGAAAGCAATGTGAAAGCAGGTTGACAAAGGAGGGGTCTAGAACCAAACTATAAAATGTTGTATTTTGTCTGGCAGGTTGCCCAGACGGCAAGTGAAAACAAAGGCTGCCTACGCACTCCCTATCTGTGACTTGAGACAGGCAGCCAGACACAGACAAGCAGACCCACAAAGGGAACACTTTCATCTGTATGTCATTGCATAGGAAACCCAGCTCACAAGAAAAATTACTACAGTTTACTATAAAATACTACAGTACTTACTAGATCATTATTTAGCTAACTGTAGTATACTGTAGAATACTATATACCACACACTGTAGTATCCATCGATAATGTGTAGCACTTACTATAGAATTTTGTAGTATACTGTAAAATACGGTCATGCTTTAAATGATGTGCAGCTTATAAAGGCTTAATAAAGCCTTCATAAACACTACATAAATGTGTTACAAATCATCTATAACGAAATGTCATGCTTTATAAAGGGTTCATAAATGTGGCATAACTGTGTGACATAACCACCAATGTCAAATGTGACATAACCCACTATGTCAAATATGACATAAACCTATTTTCTTTAAATAACGGGTGGCATAAGCACTGCTTAATAAAGACCTTATTAATCATATGAAATTGATACCTCACAAAGCATTTATAACCCTGTCATGCATCTTGGTAGAGCATTGCAACACCAGGATATTATGTTTGATTCCCAGGACCACCCATACGTAAAAATGTATTCATAATGACTCTAAGTCGCTTTGGATAAACGTGTCTGCTAAATGTTATATATTATATTTCACTGAAACATTTCTTGGATGGCCCAACCTCCTTCCCTCTTGGGTGTATAGTCAATATTGGACCTGACCTCAACTTCCCCCAAAAACAATGTCAAATTCTGATTTCTTGGTTTTGTTTTTCCAGGTTTCGTTACCCCCCCCATTTTTTCTGGCTTACCTCAAATTTTCACACTTTTTATTAAAAAAATAACCAAATTTGATGTTCTGTGTTCACAACAATGCCTATATCACATCAGGGGGTGACTTTTAAGGTCTAGGAAAACTCTAAGGAACTTAGATTTTTTTGTGTATATGCCCTTTAATCCAGTGAGCATACCCTGCACTGTTGTTTGGTTAGCAGGCTTTCTGCAGTAAGCGCACATGTGATGTGATTTGTCCGCCAGTGAAATCGGTGGGGTAAAAGGCCAGCAACATACCGTATTATTTGAAGACCGATGAAATAACACCATATACAGTATGTGACCCGTTTCTCGACGACAGGCGTATGTCACACGTCACTACTTCACAGGAGAGGCATTTGAAAGTAATATTTTTTTATTTGATTTGTAAATGAAAGAGAAATATAATAATACGAATTGATTGGAGTTTCTCATCTTCCAAGTTAAGAGTTTCTGGCGCAGCACAGAAATTCCCTTATCCAAATGGTGTGACAAAGGCATTTCCTAACAGACCTGCTCACTTTACCTCCAGCAGGAACAGGGACAATAACCATTAATCCGCCGGCTCAGGGACAAGCTATATTATTCACAGCCCTGTGTAATGTTCAATGTCATTGCATTGCTGAACTTTTTAAAACTTTGTGTGTTTTGTATTGTTTTAAAAACATACAAATAAAAGGAAATGCATAGTTGGAACATGTCTTTAATGTTTATTTGTTTTAGCTGTTAGTGATCATTCCCTAAGTGTTAATACATTTGTGTTTACATCATTCAGCCTCTATGTATGTGTTATGAATGACCAAAGGGGTCTGACTTTATAGTAAGTACAGCCTCATATGATACAAGGCATTATGTATAGTATGTGCTATAAATGACCAATGGGTTCTGACTTTTTATGTAGTACAGCATCAAGCAATATAGAGTCTTTATGGATGTATTATGAATGACTGACGGTGTCTCACATCAAACAAAGTATTACAGGACACTACATAAAGCATCAATAAATTGGTTATTAACGTTCTGCTGATTTATGAAGGTTCTCATGATCCACAGATTACTGTCGGGTGTGAGAGGTATTTAAATGGGTGATGGACCTGCAAAGCTTGT
Organism: Oncorhynchus masou masou; assembly: GCF_036934945.1. Lineage (NCBI taxonomy): Eukaryota > Metazoa > Chordata > Actinopteri > Salmoniformes > Salmonidae > Oncorhynchus > Oncorhynchus masou. The sequence continues at coordinate 28,685,152 of NC_088214.1, read as the reverse complement.
GTTTTGTGTGTGTGTGTGTGTGTGTGTGTGTGTGTGTGTGTGTGTGTGTGTGTGTGTGTGTGTGTGTGTGTGTGTGTGTGTCAGAAACAAGATGATTTGGGGTAGTCCAACTTGAGACAACCACACCAGCAGGGCCTGGAGACCAGGGCTTGATTATAACCTGTTACAATGGTGCCAACATTTTGTTGCTGATCTTTCAGCAGGGGAGTGGGTCAATGTGACTAGGCCCAGCATCGCGTGGTATGGCTCGTTGTTGTTGCGTGTGTGTTTAGGTACTGAGGAACATGTAACTTTGTTCCAGAAGAAAATACACTTTCAATTTCTTTAGGTTGGTGGCTTTCATCAAGGTAAGTGCTTCTTCGTGTAACATTGTCTCCAGGCTATTGCTCACACAGCACATATATACCTGGGATATCAACCATTCAAAGTTGTCCTTAGTGGGAGTGACTATAGAATTCTATAGGAATTCCCTTATTCACTAAATTATTTGTCATCGTCACTACTTAACACAGTCAAAAAGTCCGAATTATGGCTAAACCCTGCCCATTTCCACAATTTATCTTCTTAAAATGTGATTTTAAACCTAACCCTAACTAATGACAGCCAAATTTCATGGGTTGGTCCACCAGACGTTACGCACATTTGGGCAGAAGTGTCTGGGAACGAGATTATGCGTAATGTGACAAACATGTCATCCCTTTTCTGTCCTTCAGCACAACATGTCATCCTTTATAAAGCACATGTTTATATCATATTCGACATAGTGGGTTATGTCACATTTGACATTGGTGATTGTCACACATTAATGGCACATTTATGAACCCTTTATACAGCATGACATACGGTTATAGATGATTTGTAACATATTTATGTAGTGCTTATGAAGGCTTTATGAAGCCTTTTAAGCTGAATGTCATTTAACGCGGGACATAGAATACTATAGTAAATACTACAGTATACTACAGACTACAAAAACACTACAGTAAATAATCCAGTAATGTCTGTAAATCACTACAGTCAGCAAAAACACTACATTAATTGCTTAAGGCCCGAGGGGGTGTGGCAATAAGGCCCAAGAGGGTGTGGTATGTGGCCAATATACAACGGCTAAGGGCTGCTCGTAGCCACAATGCAACGCAGAATGCCTGGATACAGCCCTTAGCCGTGGTATATTGGCCATATACCACAAAAACCAGAGGTGCCTTATTGCTATTTTAAACTGGTTACCAATGTCATTAGAGCATTAAAAATAAATGTATTGTCATACCTGTGGTATATGGTCTGATATACCACAGCTGTCAGCCAATCAGCATTCAGGGCTCAAACCACCCAGTTTATAATATAGTATATACTACAGTGCTTAATTTGCATATACCCTGCCCATTCCCCTCCCAATTTGTGCCACCCATAAGTGAGAAACCCGCAATGCTATGTATAGATCGTATATTGCTTTCCTTGCAGGTTATAGAAAAGAGCAGAAGATTTTTATATTTATACTATAGTAAACTGTAAATATTACTGTATGCTACAGTCTTGTCCGCAATACTACAGAAAAGTCTGCATAAACACTAAGGTGAATATTCTAGTATTTATACCATAGTTTATCACAGAATTCTTTTTCATGTGGGTGTGCTCAGGAAGTCGTGTGTGTGTGTGTGTGGGTGTGAGTCATATCCCCGGAGAGACCCCACCCTGCGTAGGCGGGAGATTTGGCGACAGTCTGTTAGCCTAGCCCATCCGAGAGAAGGACTACTGCTCAGACAACTGCATTCTTTGTTCAAATGTCATTTTGAAAAAGTGAGAAAAGAGAAAATCTATTTTTCTGTGGCGATGATATGATCTATCTGCCGCCACTGTGGGATATGTCTAAATGTTATGAAATAAACACAAAACACATGTCTCTGGTTTCAGCTGTCTTTATTCAAATAAATTAAACAGTGCATTAATGCTTTATCCCCCTATGCTCAGGGACTTCTGTGAGATACTTTATGCTCCTCATCAACATTATTATGGATTATGTTATAAGGAGGATTGTTAGTATTGCTATTTTTAGTAACAGCTTGACAGAATGAAGAGTTAAATTGACCAGACTAGCAGGGAGGTTCTGTTGCCACAGTGCTACTGTGACAGTTGCAATACTGATCCTATGTGATGCCCTGCGATGGGGCCCTTGCTCCCAGCAACATCTGTTTTTTGCAAAAGGAATTTCTAATGTGTCATTTGGAGGCCCTACTGCTTGTGAAATGAAATCATGATAACAATAAAATAGTGTCAGAGCCAAAGATCAGGCTGTTACGGGACTAGCACGGTCCCAATCGATCCTGTTCCCAATTAGAGATTAATCTGCGCTTATGCCTCCGACGTCTCTTTGAAGCTTCAAACAAAGCCCAGAGTAGCTGCTAGAAGATCAAGCAAATGTGGTTACGGGTGGCCTAATTTTACTTCAGTGGGTAACATTAGGTTGCTCTGAAGTAGAATGCCAATGGGTGACTGGCTGCCAGCGCCAACATCAGATATTCAGTTTTCGAGTTAGAGTGGCTCGATACAAGTAAGGCATTCCTTCCCCCTTCTATTCAGTCTGGTCTACCATCCACATCTGCATCCCTCTGTATCTGACTTAGTCCCACTAATTAAGAGTTCATTGGCGTTCAGCTTGGCTTCACTACTTGTAAATGAATGAACTATGTGGATACACAGTGACATTGCTGCTCTTTATCAGAATCCCAACAGTCTCTTATGTTCAGACGTACTCAATAAACAACTTCACTGGCTGTAAACAAAATTGGGCTGCTTGAGTTTACATTGTCTGAGTGAGTGTACACACAGAAAAGTTGACGTTTTAATATATAGTATAATAGAATGCGAATTGTAAGGCAGAGGTCAAATGTAAACTCAAACTTCAAGGCAGGCTGGCAATATGGAAACACTTAAACAGAGGCTTGTGTGCTGCAGCAGATGTGTACAACCACAGTCCACAAGGCCCACTAAGACTCTTTATTTTTTTGTATTGAGGGTGCGAGTATCTTTGTCATCAAAATAGATTTGATATAATTTTTTAATTTGCTGCAGCTGTCTATGCTAATATATAGCTAAGAATTCTGTGTAAAAATTGCACAAACGAACATTCTGTGGTATGTAGATACATTTTAGGGGCAGTACATATGTACTGTTGCTGTGGTTGTTTTCAGGCTAATCCAGTGGAACAAATTAATCCATTAATCCATGTTTAATCTGAGTCATTAAATCAAACGTTGTGTTTACAATACTCACCTTTGTAGTATTTGCTTCACTATCAGCTATAAAAAAAAGAATGCCTTCTTTGCCATCTACACAAAGGACATATTCTACTTTACTACTGATGTCAGGAATTAGCAGCTAAACTGAGTGGACAAGTTTCAGCAATACGGTGATGATAACAATAAATAAGTTGTCATTTGTTTGAGTCACAAACTACTGATTTATATATTCTATTATGTGACGAGTTATTGTCTAAAAGAAGAATGTGGGGAAAATGCAAACACCATTATTCACATGAGGGCACATGTCAAGCTGAAAAGACCAGGCTGCACAAGCAATGGCATGGGTCAATGACATTACACTTGGATCCATTTACCCTTGACTCCTTGTCTGACAGAATACTAGCTCCATTGTAATACATGACTTGTTTTTGGCCTACACATGGATGTCAGGTTTCAAATGGGGATAAGACATTATTGTAGACTATCTTATTTTGTTAATATAGTAGCTTAACTACTTGAAGATACATTCAACTTATGTTAACAGATGTAGCAGTCTCCTGTGTTTTATTTGCAAATGTCAAAACGGCTGATGTTCTTATTTGTCTGATGTTTTAATAGGCCTGTATAGATGTATTGTAGTTTGTGGTGACTTGGTCAAAAGCTAAAAATTGTTATCATATATTTTTTACATTTGTGTATGAGCATTTTGCTATGAGACAAAATTGCAAGGTTGGATCTAAGGCATTATGCACACATATCTAGATAAGAAAAATGTTGTGCTTCATAAATACAATGATTTAAGCAACTCAGAAAAAGTCATGAACTGCATCATAAATGCAGGGCATTAAATGTTCACATTTAGCAGACACTCTCACCCAGAACGACTTACTAGAGACATTAGGGTTATGTGCCTTACTAAAGTACACATTGGCAGATTTTTCACAGTCAGCTCGGGAATTCAAACCAACAACCTTTTGGTTACCGGCCCAGCACTCTTATCCACTAGGCTACCTGCCTGCCACACTATCTGCACTCTTTAAGGTTATTTTGTACCCAGAGATTGACAATACTGTAACTAACTTTTGTAGAAAACATGGGCTATGTATGATAATATAATGAACAATGTCATCATGACACAAAGTCTTCAACAAAACTACTAATAATCCCCCAACACTGAGGTATATTCCCTTAAAGCTGCAATATTTGTGGGAGACCCCGCCAAATTCACATTGAAAAGCGGTAGATCTGCTTCATGTGCGACTGTTATTATGCTTCCCGTTCTTAAGTCTGTTTTTTCATCTTTTATTTTTGGTTTTGTACAGCAGCTTCAAACAGCTGAAAATATAATATTTAGTGATTCTCTACACAATGACTGCTTGTTTCACCACATAAACTGAAATTAGGTGAACTATTAAAATGTTAGCAAACAAGAAAATGGCGGCGCAATTTCTGCATGTTGCACCTTTAATTTTGTCCACCACGGGAAGATAAATTGCTTATATGCCTTGTCAATAGAAGTGTAAAGATGAATCACTTTGTTCGCTACCATTCAGTGCAAATGTCAAAACCACTCTGTGGTTCATGATTCATCCCTCATATCTTGTTGATTTATGTGCTTTTCTTTTTTAATAGATTCCATTGGAAAGTAATACTCTACCAAATGAATGTCAAGAGATAAGTGGACATACCTTTTGAAGACAATATTTATTCTATGAGTATTTATGGAATACAGCCGAGCAGTGCACTTTGTTTCCTCCTCGCTTCCCCCGTTATACTTTATATTTGATGGAGGCTCTCAAATCGTGCATTTACACATACCGCGTGGGTAAAGAATTCTGCCATGAACTTTAGAAAAATAAGTCTCATTCTGTTTTAACAAAAGGGTGCATCAATGTACACCGATGTGCCTCTGCATTGAATATGCTCTACACAATAGATCTGAAATAGTTAATTTAATGATTGCAGTACTATCAGTCAGTCTGTGGAAGTCTTTGTGTTGTTCACTGTCATTTTTCCCAAGATCATTGTGTACAAAGAAAGCTGGAAGATGATGATTAAAATGAAGATGAAAGTCTCACAGCACTAAATGAATATCCAATATGACAATAGAGATGAAATGGTCCAATTTCAAGGATGACAATGTCCAGAACCCAGAGACAGACCCAGAGTCAAGATACAGATGTAGGATCTTATTTGTTTACCCTGTTGAAGGAGAACTTTCATGCAATGCAGGAAATGTAAAATTTCTAGTGAATCTTAGGTTTGAAAAGGCTTCTGAAATTTGTCATTTCCACTTCGACATTTCAGACATGATTTTGCCTTACAAAAAAAATGGATCAACCCCTAGAAAAATATCCATTAATTGTAATCCACATAATAATTCATATTTCCTGTTGCTGCAGGATTATTTTCCTGCAGTAGCAAACTGGCTCAAATTAAAATCCTACATATTTAATGTGCGTGTTCTGTCTTGGATGAGACCAGCCAGTGTGACTAGATAAAAAAAAAATGTTTTGTTCCCTTGTTGGTAAATGTTATTACGTCAATGGAGATGTATCCGGAAAAAATCTATTGTCATGACTCAGTTGGGCAATCTCTCTTCCTGGAATTGTACTGCAATTATCGTCACCAAATTAGAATGCATTCATCGCAGATCGTCTTTTATAAATGCATTCGACCCAGATCAGTGACATTTCAAATTGGAATAAACCTCTAAATTAGAATTATCTGCGGAATATACAATGTTAAGCAACAACAACAAAAAGCAAAAGGGCATACCAAGTCTCTCAGGTGAACACTTGTGATGCACCTGAGTCCATTGTCGGTGGGGCAGATTGTTCAGTGTAGAGGAGTGGGCTGGGTGTCGTGTGAGCCGGCCACCATTGGTTTATGGATATCTGTCGGCATCTGGATCTGATTTCCTTTCGCCATGTCACAGGCAGAAAGGCTTAAACCATGAGTCATGATCCTGGGGCAGGCAGACTCTTTATGGCTGGCTGGTGTAGGCTACATTGTAAGTAGACTATTGTTATGGCCACTGTCCGTGCCCCAGACCATGCAGAGCAGAGTGGAGTACGGCTGGGATGATACAGCCATGTTGTTTTCCCACACTTAGTCCCAGACCCTAACCTCCTCAGGTCTGGTCTGGTCTGGTCTGGGTCTGGCATGGCAGGCATCTGGGCCCTGGGGTCATCACTCTCACTGATAATGGCCAGATAATGGCCAGATGGTGTGTGGAGCTGTCGAGCTGTGCATCCTCTGTTCGTTAGTTAGTCATAGGCCCTACCTCAGTTGAACCCTCAGACATTGGCACAGAGACCGACCTCAGGCTGGAACGCCCTGCCTTGACTGGCTGTACAGTAGAGACCGTTCATCATAACGATCTGTTCATTAAAGTAAATGGCAAGATTGTGATTCTCAACATGACATTATAGCTCCATTGATCAACTATCATAGCTCCAGAGAGTCTATGGGCCATATTTGTTTAAGTGTGTTGGTTAGTAGTATCACCTGTTGGTTAAAATGATTAATCACTTGGTCCTTTGACAAGCGTCTTTTTCCCATTGTTTAACCAGCTGAATTGCATAGACTGCAGCTGAACATCTCAACCTCAACCTAGCAACGTGAACAAACCAATGTTGTGTACACTAAAGGTATACGACATTTGACCTAAAAACTGTCTATTGCAAATCCTCTCTCGCCTGCTGTCTTTCCTTTGTGATTCTGATGACTTTGGTTAAGCTGGCACAAAGCCCAGTGTTGAAGGAGAACCATCTGGAGAGCCAGGCCATTCCGACTGTCTCTCTCCACTAATGTCCCTGGCTTTGGACATTACCCAATAACGCCTAGCTTCCCATCTTTGTGATGAATTGTGAACACATTGATTGAAAGAGTGTAAGCAGGGCTTTAGGTTTACAGCTAATTTGCAGTAGCCTCTGTTGACTTCGGAAAATGGCGAAAAAAGAACCAACTTGCACATAGAAAGCAAACGCTAAACATTTTAACAGAATGTTCTTGTTATTTTTCAAATAAATGAGATGATACGTTCAGTCACAATTACAAAGAATCCATACTCTTAGAATGTAAAAATTCTGTAGATACAGTGCCTTCAGAAAGTATTCACACCCCTTGATTTATTCCACATTTTGTTGTGTTACAGCCTGAATTTAAAATGTATTACATTGAGATTTTGTTTCACTGGACTACACACAATACCCCATAATGTCAAAGTGGAATTTTGTTTTTAGAAATGTTTACAAACGAATTCAATAATATGAAAAGCAAAATTGTTATAAGTTAATAAGTATTCAGCCCCTTTCTTATGGAAAGCGTAAAGTGAATTTCAAACACAGACTCAACCACAATGTCCAGGGAGGTTTTCCAATGTTGTGCAAGGTCACCTATTGGTAGATAGGTAAAAATAAATAAAAGAGCAGACATTGAATATCCTTTTGAGCGTGATAAAGTTATTAATTACACTTTTGATGGTGTATCAATACACCCAGTTACAAAGATACAGGCGTCCTTCCTAACTCAGTTGCCGGAGAGGAAGGAAACCACTCAGGGAATTCACCATGAGGCCAACGGTGACCTTAAAACAGTTACAGTTTAATGGCTGTGATAGGAGAAAACTGAGGCGTGAAAAGAAGGAAGCCGGTACAGAATAAAACTATTAAAAATAAAAAGAAGCATCCTATTTGCAAGAAGTCACTAAAGTAAAACCGCAAAAAATGTGGCAAAGAAATTAACATTCTGTTCTGAATAAAAAGAGTTATGTTTGGGGCAAATCCAACACATCACGTCACTGAGTATGTATGTAATACTAGGGAGTTTATTTTAGGATAAAGTGAAATGGAATAAAGCTAAGCACAGGCAAAATCCTAGAGGAAAACCTGGTTCTGTGTGCTTTTCAATAGACACTGGGAGACAAATTCACCTTTCAGCAGATTACTAACCTAAAACACAAGGCCAAATCTCCACTGGAGTTGCTTACCAAGACATTGAATGTCCCTGATTGGCCTAGTTACAGTTATGGCAAGACTTGAGAATAGCTGTCTAGCAATGATCAACAATCAACTTGACAGAGCCTGAATAATTTTTTAAATAATATTGTACAATCCAGGTGGTCAAAGCTCTTAGGGATTTACCCCAAAAGACTCTTAGCTGTAACTGCTGGCAAAGGTGATTCTAACATGTATTGACTCAGGGGGTTGAATAGTTATATAATCAATATATATTAGTGTTTTATTTTTCATAAATTCTAACATTTATAAAATATTTTTCTTACATTTTGACATTACAGAGTATTTTGTGTAGATCGTTGACAAAAAAAATAGAATTAAATACATTTTAATCACACAACAAGATGTGGAAAAAGTCCAGGGGTGTAAATACTTTCTGAAGGCACTGTGTATTATATGTGAAAATAATGGAATATTATGGTCTTGTACAGTTTGATGTTATTTCTACATTGTCTACATAGAATAGACCATTTATTGAAAGCCTTGAAGTGGTATAGTACGGAACCAGCAGATTCCATTGAAGTAAATGTATCCGATACAGTAGTAGCCTAAGTAAGTAATTATCTTATGAATAATAAATATACATGTATTTTTGGTTCCAACAAAATTTGAATGAAAATAAAGCTCGTTTTAAAGACCCACAAACAGTATTTATCATTCATAGTCTGATACCCTCACAGGATACTGGAGGTTCTCCCAAAAACCTGAGATGAATTCAAATGTGATTTTTGTCGGACCACCATGCTCATCTGACAGCTCCAGTTTATTGTTCCAGGATCCTCGCTGAACCGTGCCTCCAGTACTACAGTTAATTATCTCTCTGATTCTCAGCCCCAAACCGTTACCCAGATTGAATGTCGGTTTCTGTCCTCCACTCTCCTCTCACTCATTTCCCCCCATGATTCATTGTGCGGTTTGGAACGGGGATCAAGCGGCGACTGACTGAGACTTTCAGAATAGACATGAATTAGAGACCGTATGGCTTTGAGGTGCTTAAAGATGACACATTTAGATGTGTATCTCAGGGACATGTCTAATGACCTGAGATGGCCTCTCTGATCTGAGGCATGTCCACCCTTTCCTTTATAGTGTACCATTTTTATTACTAGGGTCCATAGGGCTCTGGTTAAAAGTAAGGCACTAAATAGGAAAGATAGGTGCCATTTGGGACGTACACAGCGGCACTTTGAAGGGCTATAACCAGAACTGCATAAACTATATACTGGGATACTTGCTACTATATGGATTATCTTGCAGCAATCACTGCAAAACCATCTTTATATTAGCATATTTTCCACTGATGAATTGTTATTGGTTTGAAGCATCGGTTCTCAGGCAAGGAAAGCTTATTGCCAATAAGCTTCTGAACAGTGACATCTCTGACCTACTGTGTGGCAGATAGGTTAGGTGAACTAGGCTCACTGGGATAGGTTATACTTCCTAATGTGTCAGTGGAGGAGTAGAGGGTGGAATAACATACTACCTGGTTTTCATTAGCACTACCTGGCTCAATGTAAAGCGAACCATGCCATGTTTCCTGTCTGAGTGGCTTCGGAGCCAGCTGTCGGGGACCTTATTGCCCACTTATCACAGTGAGGTAGTGTATGATACTTATTTGTCTTCAGAATGCATCCCTGGCAAACTGTTGTATGTAAAAAAATGTTGCGTTCATTTGGGTGTTCATGAGAGTTCCAATCCTGCATAGGCAGTTAATTGTTTAATCTTTATTGTCAATGCATAATGAGTGACAAAGTTCCTCGGGGTAACGTTAGCCAGAGTGCACTACTCTTCCTCAAGTCAGCCCTCATTACAGGGACGTACAGGAGATCAGCCCCAGACACACAGCCAAATGATATTCGTGGTGCCTACCTGCACACCCTTGATGTTGGAATATTCCCACTGGGAATAGACATCAATTCAATGTCTATTCCACGTTGGTTCAACATAATTTTGTTGAAATGGCGTGGAAACAACATTGATTCAACCAGTGTGTGCCCAGTAGGTTGGACCTGACAAGAACAATGTAACCATTGGAGTTGCATGTACGATATGTGTTTTGGTTTTTACTCAATCTATAAAATAACTGGGTACAATTGAATACGTTGACATCATATCCACTATAACTCTCATGATAATAATTCAAATCAATATTAAAACCTTAAAAACCTGGCATGTAAATGATAAATTGCGTTTGACGTTGACTCCTGTTGCAGGTTGGTATCAAACCCTACAGTGCACCAGGTTATAGCCGTGGCCACATAATGATTCTGGCTGGGTCTACACAGGCAGACCAATTCTGACCTTTTGCCGATAAGTGTTCTATTGGCTACTCAGATCATATCAGAATTAGACTGCCTGTGTAAATGCAGCCTCTGTGTCTAAGATTTTGTGACACAAAGGTGGAACTGACTTACTTGGGAGTGCTAAGTCCTCGACCCAGCCTAGCTCTGCAGGACTCTATAATGGTTCCCAGAATCATTCAGGTGCAGCACATCACAGTGCAACTAAGCAGTGGAAAATGTATAGTCAGACCTCTTTGGCACAGAAAACACTGCCCCTATGGAACACGTGATGTATAGCTGTAGTTAAGTGGGTACCCAGGCTTGATGATTCAGAAGCATGTGATCCTTAAAATGGGAAAATATCACAAATAACCATATTGTCCTCTATTTGTAGGGTTAATATTTTTAAATATCAAAATTCCTTGTGGAATATCAAAGCCAACAGGAATAAAATGTTCTCACACTTTACTGCTTATACATCTATCCAAATGTTGTATTCAACTTCAATTTATTACATCTGTTAAATGGGTTTTTACAAAGGTCTAGAAAATGTCTCTTGATTTATATAACAGAAGTGTCATAATTTTGGCACACAATATTGTCAGTAAAACTAAAGACAAAAATGAATAGGAGCGACAGTTAGTGACCTAAAATCACATTTATCAACCATTATCCACACCCTTAATCACTTCATTACATTTCTCTACATCCTTAATTCCTTGAGGTCTGTGAAATGAAAAAGAAGCGAATGATGCCAGCTTCTTACTGGAATAGCCACAGCCATCATGTGAGAAACTCAGTTCAGGAAGGCATTGTTTCAATGTCTTGTGGGTCAGGTGCTCTATTGCTCCACAGGATGTTAAAGAGCCACAGGATGTTAAAGAAAAGACCTGTTGGTGTTATCCAAGTAAAAAAAGAAGCTCTCAATGAAACAGCTCAGTACCTGTAGGCCTAACTGTTGGCAGCATTACAGATTGAAATTGTCAATGCAGGCAACATCAATATGCCATTTCTATTGCAATCCTTACATATAGTGGCAGGTATTCATACACAATGGCCTCGATCAGAAATTACATGCCTACAATCATGTGTCTGATTATTCAGGAACCTGTTTTGCATTTGCATTACACACATGCAGTGTGTGGTGTAGTTTTACTACACTCAGAATACAATATTGAATGATACGGTAGCTTCTGAGTCCATGGACAGGCCATTAACGTTCTTCAACATGGAGTGGGGTAGCTTGGGCGTGTGACTGAGCAAGAGGAGCCTGTTGTAGTGTGTCAGTCTGTTAAAGAGAGAGAACTGGTTGTGTGACTGGACTGGGGCTATGTTGGAGGGGTGTAACCCACGGTGACTCAATGATCAGCTATGTTCCTGTTCAAGATGACTCACAGCACAGGGCTGAGGGCTGCTGGGAACTTAGTTCAGTGCCAATGGATATGCTTCTACCCTCCTCTATTACCACCACTGCCCTTCCACCATCATTCAAGTGACCCCACGCGAAAACACACATAAAAATGAATTTGGAACATGGAGGTTAAGTTGCCATTGGCGTATTATGAAACATTCTGGAAAGTGACAGCTCTATTCCAACTGAGAGAGAGAGAGAGAAAACCTTTGTCCTGCTCCAGCTCCACTGTGGGTAGTCAAATAAAGGTCTATTTGAAGCAGAATGCACTGTCAATATGCAGCTGGTAATGAGGCACTTGAGTGTGCCACAATGCTACCTTGAGTCACACGGGAAAGATGAAAACAAAGAGTAATGGTGTGACCACCAATGCTATTCCACTGGGCTTGTTTGGCCAATGAATGAAGAGTGATGCAGAGAGAGAGATAGATCATCTAGTGCTTCTGAAACCAGAGATGGCTGATATCATGCAATTGCCTATATACTGTGTTTCCAGGGCTGCTCCAGGTCATCAGTATGCGTGCAGTGAGATGCAAAGAAACAGGAAGGAAAGTTTTGGGCCACAATGTTTTGAAGGAGAAACTGCACTGCCTTCATGTCTTTCCAACAGAAAATACATCTATGAAACTAGTATAGTGTCATACGCATGAGAAGCGCAGTGCGATTCAAGTCATTAAATGTAACCTGCTTTGGCACCATAAAATGGAAAAACTGCACTCTTTAACAATAATCCTGAATAAGTGCGTTGACTGAATGAACAGGCTTTGCATTCACATTAAAGTGGCGTGTCTGTCTCTGTTCAGCAATTAAGTTGTCTTCCTCCCACATACTGGGTGCTCAATGTAATCCACACTCAGAAATGATGATGAATGACTCCACTGAATGGAGATTTGCAACAGGCTCTAATCTTGTTTCATTTCCATCTTCGTATTAAAGGAAATAATAATTTCCAACAAACTGGAATGAATCAACCCCCATGTTATTGCGCTGAGTAAAAGTACCGGTTTATATTGTTCTTTTCTGTTCCTTTTTAAACCTTTGAAATCTTTTCTTTTTTTAGCATTTAGCTCGACATTGAATTACTTCACCAATCAATGCGGATAGAGCAGCTTGCTATGGAGCGGGCAAGACATAATTGTTAACATGCACCATGAACAGACAAGTGTAGGGCGTGAGATGCAACTGAAATTTTGCAGGAGGGGAGAGAGCAAGAGAGGGTGGAGGTGGAGCCTTGGCTTGAAGGGCTGGGGATCTTGTTATGACATGCATTATCTGAATTAGGCCCACAGAAGAGTGGCTTCTATGGAAGACCTTTGAATGTTTTTGAACGTCAGTTGGCTTAACATTGGACCAGAGTTAGCTAGCTAGCTACATAACAAGCTTGTGTGTGCAGAACAGCACCAAAGTTAAAAACACGTCTCACTTTTTTGTAGTTAATAAATCTAATGTGAAACGTGAGGGGGGGGGGGGCAGGTCGATGTAAACACATGGGCAGAAATGGACTTTCTTGGCTGCACACACCAACACAAGCCAGGAAATGGACTTCAGACGCAATCAGGTTGTCTTTTCTTTGTCCACTACTGTTACATTTCACAATTAACTTACACCTACGAAGTAAATGAACTCACTCGCTTATCCCTCACTCTGCACTGTTTTTGACAGACTGTAAATGAACAACAGAATACAGCAGTGCACTTTAAGGTACACATTTAACTGGTTCCGTTCATTCACATTAGCAGGAATTGTTTTGACAGGTAAAGCCATTTTTAGCTTGGCTCAGTCAGTCTGAACCGATGTGTTATTTCCATGAAACGACTGGGGCTGCGTTGGAACATGGCAGTAGCGTGTTTCATTACATTATGTTCTGTGTAATGACTTCCTAACACGGTATGGCAGTGGGTCATCACAACCTGACCCCTGTCTGTGTGTCAATCTGCTGGGAGAATAATTCTGTAGATGTGTGGAAAGCATGCCTACTCAATATTAGATTAGAATCTTATCAAAATTCCCACCCCCCACCCACCATAATTAACTCAGAACTTAAAAAATGTATGATAAATTCTGAAGCAATAAGTATTGATTAATTAAGACCTTTAAAAAGTGTACAAATGATGTATGTTAGTTATCCTCGTCATTGCACATCATTTGTCATGAATTGTCTAAAATGATTTTGATACTTTATTTCTGTTTTCGTATTCTATGCATTTGTGATTAAATATTCAAGTTCAGTTTTAAATATTAAAGTTCAGTTTTATACAGTTCTTTATTTTATTAGGTGAAGTACATGCTCTTTAAAGCAATTTAGAGATCTTCAATAAAAAGCAATTAACCACGTTTTGTTTTGAAAAATTGGCTGTGTTACATTGAAGCACGAAATTAAATATTGTTTGTCTTTATTTTCTTATTTAGTTTTGTATACTTTCATATAGTACTGTAAAATAGTAATAAAGAATTTGATTGGTTTGTGGCACATATCACACTAAAAGCATAGGGTTCCCTTTTAATATTGTTTGTGTATGCAAGTAGAAGCTATTATGTTACAGACAGGCACAGGCACCCATTACGTGCTACATTCAATTATCTTTTTATCTTTAATTACTTGAAAAATTAATTTACTTGCTTGAGTGATTATTTAATTGGCATTCCAAGCTGAGGGATCAAATCAATATACAACATGTGATGTAGGAAGGACGTGGGGAAGTATCAAATTAAACCATTGTGTCTACAATTTGCAGTGCACAAATTGAAATGATGTGGTATATTGAATAATCCTCAAATTTCATGTCATAACATCTTGGATCGCTACCAAATAACGAATTTCCTAATTTCCTCAACAGCGCCATGTTTTCTGTTTTAGTTCATATCTGTCCAATGTTCAGTGTTTTGTTACTGTAGACACCAGAAAGATAAAGCCCACTGGGCACACACTGGTTGAATAAACGTTGTTTCCATGTCATTTCAATGAAATGATGTTGAACCAACGTGGACTAGACGTGAATTGACATCTACAGATGTAGGATCTTAATTTAATATCCCCTTTGCTGCTGAGAATTTTGCAGGAAATGTAAACTTGTAGTGTATTTGAGTTTTTTTAAAGTTTGTCAAAGTTTGTCATTTCCAATTTGAAATTTCAGACAGGATTTGCCATAATAAGAAATGTATCAATCTCTAAAAAATCCCATTAATTATAATCCACATAATAATTCACATTTCCTGTTGCTGCAGGATTATTTCCCTACTGTAGTAAACTGGCTCAAATTAAGGGTCTGTCATTTCAGAGATAGACTACAGAGAATTCCTCGTACGGTATACCAGCCTCATAATTAACTCTGACATATTGAATTACTCAACAAGCTAAAAACTCACTTTACATGTCCCTCTGTGGGTGTCTAGTCTGACGTACAGTCTACTCTACAGTAAAGGCTTTTCATTGCAAAGAAGCTTCAAAATGCTCCTATATTCCTTTGTTCAAACCTCAGCATGTTCTGAGAGTTAATGCTAGTCCGCACAGAGAATGGCCAGGGAAGTTTCTTTGTTGGATTGAAAGTGTAGGTGATGTATCCGGTTGATGCTGTGGCAATTAGACACCTCCCAGGTGAATTATCAGTGTGTGATCTCAGACATGGGTGTCTGTGCTAGACTGAGCGGCTGCACTTTAAGTGTCTCTTGGCACCCACATGAATAATACAATACCTGCTCCAGGTGGCTTGGCAGCCCACCTCTGGGCTGCAAACACACAGTAAGGCAAGGCAATGAGCCGAAACACAGATCCACTGCCAAAGTCGTAGTGGAAGAACGGTCAGCGACTGGAATGATAGTACCGGCATTATTCACATTTCACACTTTCCCCAGCCGGTTCATTAGCTTGGTCACACCAGCGTAAGTTCACTACCACTAGTAATAACAATGACGGCGCTAATCATACCAGAAAGGCTCTAACATGTTTTAATATCCATAATACTCAGGGGGCATGTGTAGGAGCTAACACATGCAATGCCCCACTGGAGTCCAGCTGATATTTTGGGGCACAATATTAATTTCAGCCCAAGTAAACTGGGGAAAAATAAAACAAACGTCTTCCACTGTTTATTTTTAGACAACCTCATTGGGTTTCATTGGGTGTGCTGCAGCCAGGGGCCCCCAGACATCCCTCCCTACCCGGCCCGTGCAGTGTCAGAGGTACACTAGTTTCCTGCCTGTGCTCTGACTGTGACGCAGGGTGGAGGGGCACACACACCATTAGAATGGGCTCTTTGTACTGCAGTGCTGCCTTTCCTCTTTCCAGCTCTGAGTCTGACAATGTTTTTCCTCTCCGTTAGACAAAGTGTTTGCAGGTTGCTGTGCTTGCTGCTCCCCGGCTTTCTGTTTGAGAATGGGGTTGGTCAGAAAATAAAAAGCTAACCAAAATGTTTGAGTCTCTGTGCTAAAAACAGTAGGAACAGTAGGGGCGTTTCACTTCTCATTCTCCATCTTTTACCCAATCCAACTGGGGCCTGACATCAGTCTGATGTGGGTTTTGGGGTCAGCACGGCAGCAGAGAGTGATATCCACACAGGTCCTCTCAGCGCTGTCTGTCTCTCCCCCAGTTAGAGCCAATACCCAAGGTAAGTCAAGTCTCTTTAAAAACACAAAAACATGAATTTTTTTCTCTCAAAAAACATGTTTCGCCAAGAAAAAAACCCTACGGTGGATTAGCCTCCTCAGCAGTTCATTGTTGGTGTATTATTTCTACAAGTGTAATTTACTGCTGTTCAACCCTGGGCTCTGTCTCCAAGTTACATTGGCTCTCTGCAGTGGACGTATTTTCCCCCAAGTGCATGGTCCGTCTGTCACCCAGAATGAGAATATCTCCCTCAAAAGTTCACGCGTCATAAAAGTATAAATATTCCAATTGCCAAGTGTAATGTGTATGCAAAACGCACTCCATTTGATTAATGTTTTGACCGTAGTCAGTACCCAGCTAGAACCATATGTTTCTTAGGTGGGAATTTCATTACTTCAGCATAATGTTTTATGCAGGTTTCCTCATGCTTATATTTATAGCCATGGTGTCAGAATATAAATAAAACTTTCCATAAAAAAACAAAAGAAAACATTTGTGACATTCTAAGGACCTTCTAAGGATGTTATTTAAAAACGTTACATTATGTCTCAGCATCAACAAAACTCTATCTATCCTCTATCTTGTTAAGTGAATCCAGGTGTGTTGGTCGCAGCCACTAATTGGCAACACCTGATCTTAAGTGCTTGTTTCATTTGAAATGGGGTCTGTTCGCATAGACTAACATGAACAGCTTAGTATGTGTAGAAAACAAACATGGCAAGCTATCTCTATCCAGTTGGCACAGTGGACAGAGAATTCCATGGACAGAGAACAGAAGATCATAGGTTTGAATCTCACTGATGCCGTGTCGCAATAAAAAATAAATGTGTTTGCATGATTAATGCCTAAGCAAACTTATCTGTGCTTGGAATTCAAAACAGTTAACCCAAATTAGACTAGTAGTGTTATTAAGTCTTATTGAAACATGTTCTCAGAATGTTATTTAATTACCTTAAAATAACCTGTAATTTATTTTCTCAGAACATTGTTAAAACCACCCTGGAACATTTTCAGGGAACGTAAAACGTTCTCAGAACCGCCGTGCAACCTAAAATCTTAACATTCCGGGAACAAGCAATATTTTCACCAAAGTGATGGCTTTGTTCCCAGTACCAATAGGAAACCAAAAACATATGTTCCCACTACTTCCAAGGAACCAAATCTGCTAGCTGGGTAGCTACAAAGGCTCCTGGGAAATGCCATAATGTCCAGAGTTGAATAGGTCAATCCATAGTTTACAATTACAATCTCAGGTGTATCTGCCATTGTTCCTACAATACTCTCAGCTTACTTATAGTAGGTATGCAATAGAGTTCTGGGGAATCGTCGAGACACAAAACCAGGAAGTTTATTAGCAGTTGTGCTCAAAATGGCTATTGTCTCTGACTCCTGTTAGCATTGTTTCATTTCATGGTACACTTTGAACCATTTATTGTCTACTTAGATGGTTGAGTACATGAGTGTGTTGACATTTGTGTGCCTGAAAACAGGCACACTGTTTGTCCATCCACAAATGTATTTAGAAAAAATATTTTCTGTGGTGTCCCCATAGAAACAGGATCAATATTTTCCCTGCGGAAGTCATCATTTTGAGCCATGAACACAACAGTTGTCATCAACAAAAGTTTAATCTTCCCACTTGCATTACTCTGGCAGTGTTAACTTGAATTAGTGGAGTGTCTCTGTATTTGCGTTGCTGCAGAACACACACAGTGAAGCTGGAATGCTACAGTATGGGTGGAAATGATACTGTGATACTATCAGTTTACCATGCATCATTAGCAGGGAGTAGAATAACTGTCACAGTTTGACATCAAATATGCATCTCCAATCAATCTCACTTAGGCTACTTGCTATTGAATGGGTGTCTGACCACAACACTGCTTCCCTCAGTATTGTGATCCTACGGGAGCTATTCTCCACCCATTCCTACTATTCCTCTTGTTACAGTTCCAAACCCTTAGTTTAATTTCCTATGGGAAATTATATTTCCCCAACAACCAGCTGAAGGTGATGATTCTCAGCATCGTACTTGCCTAAAGCTGCTCTGCTGTTTCTCTCACT
This sequence comes from Oncorhynchus masou masou, assembly GCF_036934945.1. Classification (NCBI taxonomy): domain Eukaryota; kingdom Metazoa; phylum Chordata; class Actinopteri; order Salmoniformes; family Salmonidae; genus Oncorhynchus; species Oncorhynchus masou. The sequence goes on along the minus strand of NC_088214.1, from coordinate 28,666,532 downwards.
GTGCTATGACCCTGCACGCTACCACTATCGTCCGTTGGATGACACCCTGGGTGGCGAAAGATGGCTTATCTGTCATGTCTTCTATCTGTCTCACAGTGTGCATGGCCAGTGGGTTATGACCTGAGCAGTGTGGCGTGGCGTGCACATTTCCTGTTTCATGAGAACAATACCGGACGGTAGTGTTGTGTTGGGTGTAGCCCAACAGTGAGGGAGTTAGGCATCCAAACCCAAAGCCAGAAAAATTAAAATGTGTTATTTGTCTGTCTGTCAGCCTGAAAGAATGCTGAGAACTTGTGCGAGCAAGTAGGAAGAGCGCATAATCCTAGATTGAACGTTTTCTCTGCTTCCAAAGAAGAAAGGAAAACGTGTCTCCCTGTTGAATGATAGTGGGCTGATCACAAAGCAGACAGCTCCTTTCCTTCCTTGTGTCATGAGATATTGGTGAGCTGTCTTACTGTGAAGCTTTCAGACAGTATGGTTTACCTACAGTATGATATAAAGTTACTGAACATTATAACAAATATTCTGCCTATCAAGAGCCCATCGTGGTACTTGCCAAAACATAACATAACAATAATATGTCAAATAAAATAATGTATTGCAAAAGGAAATACCATAATAAAATGGAAGTGTACTGGGAAAGATGGGTTAGTCTATGGGCATCTGAGGGTTGGAATTAAGATGGGAGTGACTGATTGATCGGCTGATTGACTGATACACTTGGAATCCAACAGTTCCTCTTTCCAGTGTCTGTGTTATTTTTCCCATCTTAAGTTTTTATTTTTATTGGCCAGTCTGAGATATGGCTTTTTTGTTGCAACTCCGCCTAGAAGGCCAGCATCCCAGATATGCCTCTTCACTGTTGACGTTGAGACTGGTGTTTTGCGGGTACTATTTAATGAAGCTGCTAGTTGATGACTTGTGAGGTGTCTGTTTCTCAAACTAGACACTCTAATGTACATGTCCTCTTGCTCAGTTGTGCACTGGGGCCTCCCACTCCTCTTTCTATTCTGGTTAGAGCCAGTTTGGGCTGTTCTGTGCAGGGAGTAGTACACAGCATTGTACAAGAGCTTCAGTTTCTTGGCAATTTCTCGCATTTATTAGCCTTCATTTCTCAGAGCAAGAATAGACTGACAAGTTTCAGAAGAAAGTACTTTGTTTCTGGACATTTTGAGCCTGTTATCAAACCCACAAATGCTGAAGCTCCAGATACACAACTAGTCTAAAGAAGGCCAGTTTTATTGCTTCTTTAATCAGGACAACAGTTTTCAGCTGCGCTAACGTAATTGCAAAAGGGTTTTCTAATGATTAATTAGCCTTTTAAAATGATAAACTGGGATTAGCTAACAGAACGTGCGATTGGAACACAGGAGTGATGGATGCTGATAATGGGCCTCTGTACGCCTATGTAGATATTACATTAAAAATCAGCCGTTTCCAGCTACAATAGTAATTTAAAACAATAACAATGTCTACACTGTATTTCTGGTCAATTTGATGTTATTTTAATGGACAAAAAAATTGTTTTAGTTCAAAAACAAGGACATTTCTAAGTGACCCCAAACTTTTGAACGGTAGTGTATATATATATATATATATATATATATATATATATACACACACACACACACATAATAATATGCTATCAAGGTAGTCAGGTCAAGCAGAGAGATGTGACCTGTTCTGTCACATGGTTTAATGGTTGCCGTTTTGTTGGGTTGCCATTTCAGTCGTATGTGCAGCTTTTCTCTCAACTGTAATGGTTCAGTACACATCTCCTTTGAATGGTTTTGAAGAGGTGGTTAAATAAATCCAACCACATACAGTAAGATAATGGGTAGGTTATAAAAGCCCCCAGGAAAGCTTTCATTGGTCCTCTTTAATGTATTAAGTCAAATAACACAGAAATCACACATACATTTTCCTAATTGTATTATATACAGAGTGTACTTAAAGTTGCAAGACAGGGAAACGAATGAACAAGTAGCAGTGTTAAAGCTACAGTACATTATATTCTGTATGTTTGCATTTGCTGGACAGCATACTGTAATGTTAGTAGCAAATGCAACGATAAGTGCTTTTCACATTTTTGGTTACACCAAAAAAAAGCGAAAAATATATATATAATCAAAAATAGTGGTTAAATCCACAGTACTGTACACATCATTATTGGGCTCAATTCAGAATTTTGGAATTGACTTCAACTCATGAGTTGAAATTCGAATTGAAATGGCCACACCCCACAGGATGTAGTATTTAAGTTTGAGTGACAGGAAGTAGAATTTAATTCTGTGCAATTCAAAGAAATTCCTCTCCGTCAAAGAACGTGAGTTTCATTTAATCTGACAGGTCATACTTCCAGATTCCATGAATGTATAATTTTTCACTGGAAACAATGTTCAAATACTATTTTAACCTTAGTGCTTAAAAGCCAATTATATTTCCACCAACCATTTAATTTGTTTGGCTTATTTTTTAAGGTCGCCGAGTCAACTTTTTAAAAAGTGATTAATGAAATGTAATAACAGAATATTGGCATGCAGGTTTTGTTTTCCTTGATCACTAATTTTAAGAGTTTGTCCTGAAAATCAATTGTTTCAACAATATTTTATATACATGTGTATAACAATATGTTTGATGTTTTATGGACAATATGTATATTTGAATAGACTACCTAATATAGAATTTAAATTAATTAAATGTCATTAATTGTAAGGGTTGGCCAGTGAGGGTGTGATATGGCCTGGCTCCTGCTACCTGTGCACAGTGTGTAAAGGGAAGTGCCAGTCTAGAACATAATAGTAAAGTAAATACTCACAACACCTCATTGACTATGCCCCTAATTTAGCAGGCTCTGACACATCACATACACCCGTTCAATTGGCCTGAAATGTACCTCTTGACCGTCTCATTGTGCCATTCATGTGGAATTCCTAGCTACCATCATAAATCTCATTGAAAAAATTTGTAAATCGGGTGCAATCCTTTCACAGCTTTGAGATGGGTCAATAATAAAGACTTGTTAACATAATGTGTACTTCTGATAACATAATGGCCTCAAACCCAAGGTCACCTTGGACTGCTCATACCGTTCAACCATAGTGTCTATTAGGTTTCCCATTATGTATGTGACTTCCAATAACCTTTTTTAGTGCAATTGTATTATTTTCATATCATTGTGATCATTCTGCCTACGTGGTCACCTTTTTTTAACTTAAAAAATGTAATGATATTTGGATGAAACCAGATCAAAGTAGTACTACCAAAGTATGAAAAATTGTTGCTTCTACGTTGATAAAGTTTGATCATAAAGTTACTGGTCCCGTCTCCCATGTCAGACACTTGGATTCTGGAGGGGGGATTATTAAGGTATTTTTGTGACATCACCAATTGTAACGTGTTATTCTCTCATTTAAATAAGTACCGACTTGTAACCACAAAATTGTCAAAGACTCCAGTCACCCAAGTCATAGACTGTTCTCTCTGTTACCGCACGGCAAGATGTACCGGAGCGCCAAGTCTAGGACCAAAAAGATCCTTAACAGCTTCTACCCTCAAGCCATAAGACTGCTGAACAATTAATCAAATGGTCGCCAGGACTATTAACATTGAGCCCCCTTTGTTTTCACACTGCTGCTACTCGCTGTTTTTTTAATCTATACAATCGCTTTACAAATGACCTCGACTAACCTGTACCCCGCACATTGACCCCCTGTATATAGCCTCGTTATTGTTATGTCATTTTTCTTGGGTTACTTTATTTGATTTCACTTTAGTTTATTTAGTAAATTGTTTCTTAACTATTTCTTGAACTGCATTGTTGGTTAAGGCCTTGTAAGTAAGCATTTCACGGTAATGTTCTGCACCTGTTGTATTCGGTACATGTGACAAATAAAATGTGATTTTAACATCACAGAGTGACATGCTTTACATGGCTAGGTAGCTAGTCTACTGGTGCCAACATTTGACTGCAGCGTTACAGCAAATATAATCTAAGGCAGATATTTATAGTTTTACGCTTTCATGTGTTTCTAGTGTTAGCTAATCTCTCATGTACAGATTTTGTGTGTAAACTGTGAGAATATTTTTGTGAGAATTTAATTTCTGGGTAACCGAGATTAAGTGTTAGCGAGTAACTGGCTACCTAGTTCTTCAGCCAGCATGAAACAAAAGCATGGAAAGGGTTGCCCAAAACGCAGATGCAGTTGTCATGTCATTACATCAAGAGACATGCCAAACAGAAAATTCATACAAACTTGACATCATTGTTAGACATGATATATAAATATTGTCTGACAGATATAGATCACACACACACACACACACACACACACACACACACACACACTGCATTCAGAAAGTATTCATATCCCTTGACTTTTTCCACATTTTGTTATCTTATTCTAAAATGGATTAAATCATTTTTTCCCTCATCAATCTCCACACAATACCCCATAATGACAAAGCAAGAAAAAGTTCGAAATTTTATCAAATGTATTAAAAATAAAAAACTTTTATAAAACATTTACATAAGTATTCAGACCCTTTACTCAGTACTTTGCTGAAGCACCTTTGGCAGTGATTACAGACTTGAGTCTTCTTGGGTATGAAGCTACAAGCTTGGCACACCTGTATTTGGGGAGTTTCTCCCATTCTTCTCTGCACATCCTCTCAAGCTCTGGCAGGTTGGATGGGGAGTGTCGCTGCACAGCAATTTTCAGGTCACTCCATATAAGTCCGGGCTCTGGCTGGGCCACTCAAGGACAGTCAGAGACATCCCGAAGCCACTCCTGTATTGTCTTGGCTGTGTGCAGGTTATTATGCTGTTAAAAGGTGAACCTTCGCCCTAGCCTGAGGTCCTGAGCAGGTACTCATCAAGGATCTCGCTGTACTTTGCTCCATTCACCTTTCCCTCAATCCTGACTGGTCTCCCAGCCCCTGCTGTTGGAAAACATCCCCACAGCATGATGCTGCCACCACCATGCTTCACCATAGGGATGGTGCCAGGTTTCTTCCAGATGTAATGCTTGTCATTCAGGCCAAAGAGTTAAATCTTGTTTTAAATCAGACCAGAGATGTCTGCATCATTGAAGGTCCCTAAGAACACAGTGGCCGCCATCATTCTTAAATGGAAGAAGTTTGGAACCACCAAGACTCTCCCTAGATTTTTTATTTTATTTGTCACATGCACCAAATACAGACCTTACCCGGCTGCCAACTCTAGGAAGAGTCTTGGTGGTTGCAAACTTCTTCTATTTAAGAATGATGGAGCCCACTGTGTTCTTGGGGACCTTCAATGATGCAGACATTTTTTGGTACCCTTCCCCCAGATCTGTGCCTCGACACAATCCGGTCTCGGAGCTCCACAGACAATTCCTTCGACCTCAAGGTTTGGTTTTTGCACTGTCGACTGTGCACTGGGCTGGTGCTCTCCAGCCCTTTGGCATTTACCAGAGGTGGACTTTAATCAAGTTGAAGAAACATCAAGGATGATTAATGGAAACAGGCTGCACCTGAGCTCAATTGAGTGTCATAGCATAGGGTCTAAATACTTGTGTGTAGATTGGTGAGCGGGAAACATTTTTAAAACTATTTTAAAATAAGGCTGTAATGTAACAAAATGTGGAAAAAGTCAAGGGGTCTGAATACTTTACACACAGTACTGTGCAAAAGTTACTAGGCAGATGTGAAAAATGCTGTAAAGTAAGAATGCGATCAAAAATAGACAGGTTAATAGATTATATTTATCGATTGACAAAATGCAAAGTGTGTGAATAGAAGAAGAATTTACATCAAATCAATATTTGGGGTGACCACCCTTTGCCTTCAAAACAGCATCAATTATTCTTGGTACACAGTTCGAAGGAACTCGGCAGGTCGGTTGCCCCAAACATCTTGGAGAACTAACCACAGTTCTTCTGTGGATTTAGGGAGCCTCAGGTGCTTCTCTCTCTTCACATAATCCCAGACAGACTTGATATTGAGATCATGGCTCTGTGAGGGCCATACTATCACTTCCAGGACTCCTTTTTCTTCTTTCCACTGAAGATAGTTCTTAATGGCATTCGCTGTGTATTTGGGGTCATTGTCATGCTGTAGAATAAATGTTGGGCCAAACAGATGCCTCCTTGATGGTATTGCATGATAGATAAGTATCTGCCTGTACTTCTTAGTATTGAAGAGACCATTAATTCTGACCAAATAGCCAACTCCATTTACAGAAATGCAGCCCCAAACTTGCAAGGAACCTCCACCATGCTTCACTGTTGCCTGCAGACACTCATTCATGCACCGCTCTCCAGCCCTTTGGTGAACAAACTGCCTTCTGCTACAGCCAAATATTTGACTCATCAGTCCACAGTACCTGCTGCCATGTTTCTGCACCCCAGTTCCTGTGTTTTTGTGCATAGTTGATTCGCTTGGCCTTGTTTCCACGTCGGAGGTATGGCTTTTTGGCTGCAAGTCTTCCATGGTCACTTCTGAGCAGACTTCTCCAGACAGTAGATGGGTGTACCAGGGTCCCACTGTTTTCTGCCAATTCTGAGCTGATGGCACTGCTGGACATCTTCAGATAGCGAAGGGAAGCAAGCATGACGTGTCTCATCTGTTGCAGTAAGTTTCCTTGGCCGACCACTGCGTCTACGGTCCTCAACGTTGCCCGTTTCTTTGTGCTTCTTCAAAAGAGCTTGGACAGCACATCTGGAAACCCCTGTCTGCCTTGACATGTCTGTCTGGGAGAGACCTTGCTGATGCAGTATAACTACCTTGTGTCTTGTTGCTGTGCTCAGTCTTGCCATGGTGTATGACTTTTGACAGTAAACTGTCTTCAGCAACCTCACCTTGTTAACTGAGTTTGGCTGTTCCTCATCCAGTTTTTTTATTCCTCCTACACAGCTGTTTCTGTTTCAGTTAATGATTGTGTTTCAACCTACATATCATTTACATATTGAATTGATGATTATTAGCACCTGTTTGGTATAATTGTTTAATCAAACACCTGACTTGACTATATGCCTACAAACTCCCTTTGTGCAAGTGTACCTAGAAGAATTTATGCTGTTTTGAAGGCAAAGGGTGGTCACACCAAATATGGATTTGATTTATTCAATCACTTTGCATTTTGTTAATTTATAAATATAATCTATTAACATGCCTTTTAACATATATTTTTTTAAAGCATTCTTACTTTACAGCATTTTCACACCTACCCAAAATGTTTGCACAGACTGTATATATAATGAAAGTTGCAAAGACTTCACCCTGTACAGATTCAACTGAAAATGTCCAAGATGAACTAGCTAGCTAGCTTGATAAACAGTGCTGACAATTCAATTTGGGCTAGCTAGTTAAATTATACAGCCAACGTTTTGTCTATATTGATGCTGTTACAATAACCAAACAGTTGGATAAACAAATAATTTGTGAAACCATGTGTAACGTATACAGCAGGAGTCAGGAAGCAGAAGGTGAGTTTAATAATACAATTCTAAACAATAACAAACATAAGCCACATACTGACTGTGCGAGAGAACAATACCACCTAATGACTGATGACAAGTGAGGGCTAAATAAAGGGGGAGTAATCAAGGAGCAAATGATGAGCAGGTGTGTGCAATGTGAGTTGCCAGGACCGGTGGTTTGTTGACCGGCGACGTCGAGCACTGGAGGGAGGAAGCAGGAATGACACCATGATGTGATGTATGACAGGATTGGAAGTTGCATGCAATTTCAATTAGGTTTGAATTGTTTTGTATATCAGCAAATATGATTGAGATAATGTCACTGCATCCATGTTGCTAGACTTTTTCAAAGAACAGTCAGTCAAGGTGAGCTCCCCGCCCACTCAGCCTACTCGCTCCAATCAGTATGTCTTTTCAGACTTCCTGGTTTGACAAGAGAGAAATTTGAGCATTTTTATCAGGAAAAAATATCATGGGTTTTATTTTATATGGGAACCAGAATGACTGTTCGGGACCTTTAATGTCCTTTCAAGTCTGTGATATCAGAACAGAGCAGGATCAGTCAGATTTTGTAGAATTGCAAACAAACACATCAAATGCCATTTTAAAATGCTGGTTCCACCAGGCGTTGGCCTTCAGAACAGTGTGATTTCACAGCAGGCTATGTTGAGCAGTGTGCATTCACAGCAGTCTGTCATGTGTATGTTTGTTTGTGTGCACAGTGAACTGAATCTCCAGCAGCTCTGTCCCCCGGAAGCTCACTCCGACCATGGCTCATTTCATTTCCCATCGTTGTTGCCTTCCTCTGCAGCAACTAACTTGATTTCTGCATTAGCCACGCGTGACATGACACTGCTGTCTCTAACTTTGTGTTTGAACAGGAAGGGGAAAGTCTTCTTGAAAGACTTGCGGAAACTGGCTCCCATGAAGCCGTAAACGATTGGGTTGATGGAGGAGTTAGCGTAGGACATGCAGTTAGCCCAGGTCTTGATCTTATAGGTGGCGTAGTTGACCCTGTAGTTGGGGTAGAAGGACTGGAACAGGGCGAAGAGCTGGATAGGCCCCCAGCAGATGGTGAATAGCAGGACAATCACCACCACCATCTTGGAGATCTTACTCCTCAGAGTGACAGTCCTCTCAGACAACAGGTGGACCTGTGGTAGAAATGTTGAAGTTATCTCACTACCACTGTGATGGGCTTAGAAATGACCCAAACTGTATGTAGTTCAAATCATGGCCACAGGCTAAGGGTCTATATGAACATACTGTAGAATATCTGAAAATCGGAAGGGATCCAAATATGAACTCATGCTTTCATTGTGTAACCTTGACAAAGGAGTGCACCTATTAAAGTTATAAACTGTCATAAAGGAACACCCAAAGAAAGTAATGTTCTTTCCATACCTGGTAATTATTGTCTACTGGTTCCACTGACGGCTGGCCCACCCTCTTCAGCATGAGTGTGTAGCAGAAGGAGATGGTGATGACGGGTAGTAGGTAGGCAGCTATGAACTGGTACAGGATGAAAGCCCTCTCCTGGGTCTTTGAGGGAAACCTCTCCATGCAGTAGTGTCTTGGTCCATACCAGTAGCCCTCCTCAATTCTCTGGTACATGAAAATCGGGGTGGATAGAATGAAGGAACCTTTAAAAAACAACATTTCATTAGTTGAATTTTGTAGAAAATGTTAGTGTTCACAATGCGTTGAACCAAAAATCCATGGTTTGCTATAAGTTCAGGTAGGGTAGCATCTGACTTACCGATCCATATGCAGATGCTAACTATCATGGCGACTCGTGTAGTGCGATGGCGTAAGGACTTCAGGGGGTAGACTGTGACATAGCAGCGGTCCCCACTCATAGCAGTGAGTGTAATGCAGGTGGCTTGAACAGTCACCTGAGAAAACAAAGTAACAAAATAATCTTGGCTGTTTGCAGGTGAAACAAGTATTTTACATCTGCCTGCCCTCACACTGGGAAGTAATGGAAATGATGAGCATATAATGAGAACATTTTACTTTACGAAGAAATGTATCTCAAATCATTATTCACTTATCCTCCTCGGTTAAGTGTCATTCACATTATTTTATGAATGTATAGGATAAAAGTACAAACAATCTAGTTTCTTTCACACAGAATTAATCAAATAATTTTGAATTTGGACATCAATTCCCCATAATAAAACTTCAATGGTTGCAATGATGCCTTCGAGGGTCGGTGACAATCTGTGTTAACAGACAAGCAGGTTCTAAACCATGTATTGTTGTTACACATCACTCAGAGTGGGAGTTGTGAGCTAGTTCAGTGTCACTACAGGACTTGATCTGTCTAGCGCCCTTGTCTTTCATTGAAGAGCAAAAGGGGGTCTGTTCCGGTGTTCATCTTTGATCCGAAGATAAGTGCCCTACACTTATCATAATGTAGGAACAGAATACATTAGCCTCCTGAACAAAGAGAACCACTGCATGTGGGTTGAAAAATAAAAATAAAATAAATTTACAATCAACATATTAACACAAAACAGCAAAGAATTCCAACTGATATTAAAATGGTTTCAAAAACGTTTGCATTAATTAATCCTCCCACGTACCTTCCACTTACACACTGCCCGCAAAAAAAGTATTTCCTTTGCATATACACTGCACCATTCCCCTAACCCCATATCACAATTCGTGCCACCCATAAGTGAGAAACCTACATGCCAAATATAGACCATATATAGTGTTCTCCACAGATTATAGAAAAGAGCAAAAGCTCTGAACTATCTGTTCAGACCCTAGTCTTACCTCCCTACCTACAGGTTATGGAACATTTCTCCAGTAGGTTTCCTCAAGGAGAACGCCTCAAATTGCATGTCAAAGATGATAATAACAAAAACACTGTAGGAAATACATCAGTAATATCTAAAATCACTACAGTAAATACTACAGAATACAAGTCTGCAAAACACTACAGTAAATACAATCCGCAAAAACATTACATGAATTACCATAGTATATACTAGTTATTTTACTACTGCATTTATTCTATAGTTAACTGTAAAGACTAGAGTGTACTTCAGTAAATATTACAGTATTCACTGCAAAAACACTACAGTGAATATTATATTAGACTGAACAAAATATAAACACAACATGTAAAGTATTGGTCCCTTGTTTCATAAGCTGAAATAAAAGATCCCAGAAATGTTTGATATTATGCACAAAAAGCTTATTTCTAAAAAATGTTGTGCACAAATGTTTACATCCCTGTCAGTGAGAATTTCTCCTTTGCCAAGATAATCCATCCACCAGACAGGTGTGGCATATACAGAAGCTGATTAAACAGCACGGCCATTACACAGGTGCACCTTGTGCTGGGGACAATAAAAGGCCACACTAAAATGTGTAGTTTTGTCACACAACACAATGTCACAGATGTCTAAAGTTTTGAGTGAGCGTACTGACTGCAGGAATATCCACCAGTTTTTGCCAAAGAATTTAACGTTAATTTCTCTACCATAAGCAACATCCAATGTCATTTTAACAAATTTGGCAGTACGTCCAACCGGCCTCACAATCGCAGACCAGGTGTAACCACACCAGCCCAGGACCTCCACATCTGGCTTGAGACCAGCCACCCGGACAGTTGATGAAACTGTGGGTTTGCACAACCAAAGAATTTCTGTACAAATTGTCAGACACCGTCAGACACAGTCTCAGGGAGCTCATCCTCAATAGGGTCTTGACCTGACTGCAGTTCGGCGTCGTAACCAACTTCAATGGGCAAGTGTTCACCTTCGATGGCCACTGGCAAGCTGTTCTTCACAGATTAATCCCAATTTCAACTGTACCGAGCAGATGGCAGATGTGTGTGTGTGTGTGTGTGTGTGGTTTGCTAACGTCAATGTTGTGAACAGAGTGCCCCATGATGGCGGTGGGGTTATGGTATGGGCAGGCATAAACTACGGACAACAAACACAATTGCAGTTTATCAATGTCAATTTGAATGCAGAGATACCATGACAAAATCCTGAGGCCCATTGTCGTGCCATTCATCCTCCACCATCACCTCATGTTTCAGCATGATAATGCATGGCCCCATGTCGCAAGGATCTGTACACAATTCCTGGAAGCTGAAAATGTCTCAGTTTTGCCATGGCCTCCTTACTCACCAGACATGCCACCCATTGAGCATGTTTTGGATGCTCTGGATCGACATGTACGCCAGCGTGTTACAGTTCCCCCCAATGTCCAGCAACTTCACACAGCCATTGAAGAGTGGGACAACATTGCACAGGCCACAATCAACAGCCTGATCAACTCTATGAGATGTGTCACACTGCATGAGGCAAATGGTGGTCACACCAGATACTGACTGGTTATCTGATCCACGCCCCTATCATATCTGTAATTCCCATTCATGTGAAATCCATAGATTAGGGCCTAATGAATTTATTTAAATTGACATTTCTTTATATGAACTCTAACATTTTAGAAATTATTGCATATTTCATTTATATTTTTGTTCAGTGTATTTATACCGTTGTATACTATAGTAATTTTTTATGTGGGTGTACAGCAGCAGGGATATTAGCATTTGTGGGGGAGTAAATTATCGATTCGACTGCCAAAAATATACATCATGGAGAGAGCTGGTCCTTTTGAAAAAGAAGAAAAAGCTTAAAGGACTCAGGAGACTGAAAAGATTTGGCATGGGTCCCCAGATCCTCAAAAAGTTCTACAGCTGTACAAATTGAGAGCATCCTGACCGGTTGCATCACTGCCCTGGTGTAACAGTTTTGCTTCCGTCCCTCTCCTCGCCCCTACCTGGGCTCAAACCAGAAACCCACTGCACACATCAACAACTGCCTCCCACAAAGCATCGTTAACTATCGCTCCACAAAAGCCACAGCCCTTGCAGAGCAAGGGAAGCAACTACTTCAAGGTCTCAAGAGCGATTGACCTCACCGATTGAAATGCTATTAGCGTCCACCCCGCTAACCATTTCACACCGGTTACACTGGTATGGCAACTGCTCGGCATCTGACCGTAGTGCCCAGTGCCTCACTGGGGTGAAGCTTCCTGACATCCAGGACCTACAGTGCCTTGCGAAAGTATTCGGCCCCCTTGAACTTTGCGACCTTTTGCCACATTTCAGGCTTCAAACATAAAGATATAAAACTGTATTTTTTTGTGAAGAATCAACAACAAGTGGGACACAATCTTGAAGTGGAACGACATTTATTGGATATTTCAAACTTTTTTAACAAATCAAAAACTGAAAAATTGGGCATGTAAAATTATTCAGCCCCCTTAAGTTAATACTTTGTAGCGCCACCTTTTGCTGCGATTACAGCTGTAAGTCGCTTGGGGTATGTCTCTATCAGTTTTGCACATCGAGAGACTGAAATTTTTTTCCCATTCCTCCTTGCAAAACAGCTCGAGCTCAGTGAGGTTGGATGGAGAGCATTTGTGAACAGCAGTTTTCAGTTCTTTCCACAGATTCTCGATTGGATTCAGGTCGCAAAGTTCAAGGGGGCCGAATACTTTCGCAAGGCACTGTATATATTAGGCCAGTGTCAGAGGAAGGCCCAAAAAAATGCTCAAAGACTCCAGTCCCCCAAGTCATAGACTGTTCTCTCTCACTTTACAAATTACCTCGACTAACCTGTACCCTTGCACATTGACCGCCTGTATATAGCCTCGTTATTGTTGTCCTTTTCTTGTTTATTTAGTAAATAGTTTCTTAACTCTACTTCTTGAACTGTATTGATGGTTAAGGGCTTGTAAAGTACGCATTTTTACGGTAAGGTCTACACCTGTTGTATTCAGAGCATGTGACTAATAAGATTTGATAGAGTCTATGTAGAAGTTGTTTTGCGCATTTAGTCATGATTTTCAAACCTTCACATAATAATAATACATTTATTTGCGCCTTTCAAGATACCCACAGACACATTATGTTTCGCACTCCTTAAATTGAGACATTTCAGATATATTTCCAATGGAATGTCCCTGGTTCAATATAGTTCAGATCAACACAATGAAATGTGTTGATAACATCCTGTGGCTTGCTGACTTGTAAAGCCAAGGTCATTCAGTGAAAGCCCTGGTTTAATGAGATGTTTGGGATTGGCAAAGCTCACAGGAACCCCCTGGTGGCTGATGACGGTTCATGTGATGAAGAGAGGTCTGACTGACAATAGTGTGGTGCATGTTGCTAAAACCTCTCTTCTACCTTGCTCATCATTGCATTTTTGCACCTTCACTTTTGTACTGTGTTTTTGACAGACTTCTGTGTCTATAAAATATCAATACTCTGTACTGTGGTGAAAATTAAACACTCTACACTGACAGCTGGGATTGGATCCTAGGATAGGTGTCTCTGTCCATCTACGCTCGGAATTTTAGTAATTTGACAATCCAACAGATTAGTTTTAATCATGCAAACCTGCTTGAAGCTGTGGTTAACCGCAAGTCTGATGGACTGTTGGTCTCTTTTTTTTTTACGGAGAAAGGACATTCTTTATATAGACTGATTCATCATTCACTTGCCCAAATTAAGTCATGATTCATAACCAACCAGTCTTATGTTATACTGATTGCACTATACATTTGTGCGTGTACATATGGTTGTCCTTGTTTGATAGAGCTATTGGACATCTTTTAGCAATTCATTGCTAAATATACAATACATTTTTCCAGTCTCTGAAGGACTACAACTTGTGTATCAGCTACATGGTAGATTAAAAAAAACATGAGCTGGTGCACACACAGAATAATAGTTTGCGTGGAGGTGCTGACTAACAGCGAACAAACGATCAAAATAAAGAAAGTCGCACACTCCATGTGTAATCTCCCAGCAATTTAATGGGTATTAACCAACATTTCGGCATCACTGTGCCTTCTTCAGGTTGACCCTGAAGGCACAGTGATGCTGAAACGTTGGTTAATACCCATTACATTGCTGGGAGATTACACAGTGTGCGACTTTATTTTGATAGTTTATATCAGCTACATGGTGACATTCAACCATACATGTTTCAACCGGAATATAGCAAAAAGGATTTGAGACAGAGCTGGACTTTGCTAATGTTAGCCCAGCTACAGCCGATGCCAGGACCAAGAGGGCAGATGACCGATATGATGCCTAATTAATAAAGTTAGCCCACTGGCTAACTTTAGTTTATCTACTGAAACGCATATTGTGTGTTGCTGGCTAACATAATAGTATGTTACAGTGGTGGGGGAAATACAATTATTTTTATGCTTGCTAACTTAGCTAGGTATCTACAGTGCCTCTGCAAAGTATTCAGACCCCTCGACTTTTTCCACATTTTGTTACAGCCTTATGCTAAAATTAAGTCAATCGTTTTTCCCACCACAATATCCCATGACAAAGCAAACAGTTTATTTTTTGTTGCTGTTGCTAATTTACAAAAAACGAACAGAAATATCACATTTACATAAGTATTAAAGATCCTTTACTCAGTACTTTGTTGAAGCACCTTTGGCAGCAATTACAGCATAGGGTCTTCTTGGGTATGATGGTACAAGCATGGCACACCTGTATTTTGGGGAGTTCCCCCCCCCCCCATTCTTCTCTGCAGATCCTGTCAAGCACTGTCAGGTTGGATGGGTAGCATTGCTGCACAGCTATTTTCAGGTCTCTTACAGAGATATTGGATTGGGTTCAAGTCCAGGCTCTGGCTGGGCCACTTAAGGACATTTAGAGACTTGTCCCGAAGCTACTCCTGCACTGAACTGTGCCACACTGTTAATAAAAAAAAAAATGGATGTTACATTTACCATATAACATTGCTGTTGAATACCCAGTAGCATTAAATAGTGTACACTACCCTGCATTTTTTATTTTGACATATCTGGACGCCAAGCATGTTTTATGCTATAGAGCCCTGTACAGCTTATATAAATATCTTCTGTGAATCCATAAAGGCAGACAAATTTAGAAGACTGATATAAAATATCCATATTTATTTTCTAGTGGTTCTACATGGTCTTTTGCTGCGCTACACAAATTGCATTTACAAAGGCAGACCAATTCTGATATTCTTCCCATTAATTGGCCTTTTCAGAACTGATCTGATTATAACAAAATAACAATTTGTGGAAAGAAATATCAGAATTGGGCTACCTGTGTAAACGCAGCCATAGTCCTTTATCTGGCTTCGGTACACTGGCAGTGGTGTTCAGCATGGTGGGCTGGGGAAGCTGAGACTCTGTGCTTATGACGAATGGTCTTGTCCTCTCTGCGG
This sequence comes from Oncorhynchus masou masou, assembly GCF_036934945.1. Classification (NCBI taxonomy): domain Eukaryota; kingdom Metazoa; phylum Chordata; class Actinopteri; order Salmoniformes; family Salmonidae; genus Oncorhynchus; species Oncorhynchus masou. Next base: position 28,650,817 of record NC_088214.1, on the reverse strand, counting down.
TGAACGGTCAGCTGGATAAGACTCTGACGAAAGTGGCGGAGGGCTTCTTAAAACACATGTTTGGGCCTCTTGCAGAATATTTGCTGGTCCTGCAAGTCTCCTGTCAAGACATGGTTGTGATGTTAGCATTTTATATTTTTGGAAGGGACGTAGGGTAACACGCCTTTGTTGGTAAAGGTGTCAACCAAATGGGACCGGCTAGCTTATTGTTAAGGGCCAATGAGGGAACATTGGGAGCTGCCTTTGAGAGGAAAGATCAGTCAACCAAGTGAATGGGCTGGGGTGCTAAAGAATGGGTGAAAAGTCTTAGGAGGGCAATTCTTACACAGGGAGTTTGAGGAGAAATGGCACCTCAATCACTGATACACAACAATACATTTACTTTCTAAGCCAGCATTTCCAAACTCAGTCCTGGGAACCCAAAGGAGTGTACACTTTGGTTTTTGCCATAGCATGACATAGCTGATTAGAATAACCAAAGCTTGATGAAGATTTCATTATTTGAATCACTTGTGTATTGCTAAGGCAACTACCAAAACATGCACCCCTTGGGATCCCCAGGGCCAAGTTTAGGAAACGATGGTCTAAGCACCACCCTGCAAAACCAAAAACCCCTTCCTCATCTCAAAGTACTGTCTGTAAACCTCCCCCAGGCCATTGACACATAATTCTGGTCAATAGTAGCCATTTGCAGGGGCTTTTTGTAGACATGTCTGTGTACTGTGTTTTGAGAAGAATGAAGTGGTTGTGTTATTACTGTTGTAGTCTTGATTTTATACCTTTCAGTGTCCCAAAATCTTGTTGTGCTCCATAACCTTAAGGTGTGTCTGCTCCCTCATGCTTGTGTACTCAAAATTACAACACTTTGGGGGGTATGCTTCAGCAGGGCACCATAGAATAACTCCAGATTAGAGGTCGACCGATTATGATTTTTCAACGCCGATACCTATTATTGGAGGACCAAAAAGGCCAATATTTATTTATTTGTAATAATGACAATTACAACCATACTGAATGAACACTTATTTTAACTTAATATAATACATCAATAAAATCAATTTAGCCTCAAGTAAATAATGAAACGTTCAATTTGGTTTAAATAATGCAAAAACAAAGTGTTGGAGAAGTAAGTAAAAGTGCAATATGTGCCATTTAAGAAAGCTAACGTTTATGTTCCTTGCTCAGAACATATGAAAGCTGGTGGTTCCTTTTAACATGAGTCTTCAATATTCCCAGGTAAGAAGTTTTAGGTTGTAGTTATTATAGGACTATTTCCTTCTATACCATTTGTATTTCATTAACCTTTGACTATTGGATGTTCTTATAGTCACTTTAGGATTGCCAGTGTAACAATATAGCTTCCGTCCCTCTCCTCGCTCCTCCCTGGGCTCGAACCAGGAACACATCGACAACAGCCACACTCGAAGCAGCGTTACCCATGCAGAGCAAGGGAAACAACCACAGGCTCAGAGCGATTGACGTTTTGAAACGCTATTAGCGCGAGCTAACTAGCTAGCCATTTCACATCGGTTACACCAGCCTCATCTCAGGAGTTGATAGGCTTGAAGTCATAAACAGTGCAATGCTTGACGCACAACGAAGAGCTGCTGGCAAAACGCACGAAAGTGCTGTTTGAATTAATGTTTACGCGCCTGCTTCTGCCTACCACCGCTCAGTCAGATACTTAGATACCTGTATGCTCAGTCAGATTATATGCAACGCAGGACACGCTAGATAATATCTAGTAATATCAACCATGTGTAGTTAACTAGTGATTATGATTGTTTTTTATAAGATAAGTTTAATGCTAGCTAGCAACTTACCTTGGCTTACTGCATTCGCGTAACAGGCAGTGTGGAGATCGAGAGAGGCAGGTCGTTATTGCGTTGGACAAGTTAACTGTAAGGTTGCAAGATTGGATCGCCCAAGCTGACAAGGTAAACATCTGTTCTGCCCTTGAACAAGGCAGTTACCCCACTGTTCTCCAGTAGGCCGTCATTGTAAATAAGAATTTGTTCTTAACCGACTTGCCTAGTTAAAAAGGTAAAAATAATAAAATATTATTAATTGCATGGTCTGGAAGGTACTCTGTGGTCCTCTGGTTACCTTTAACCACCTGTAACCCCATAACAAGCAAAACAAAAACTACCCAATTCATGTTAATACCATGTGTACTTTAAATTGAGCTCTCTTAGTCGTCAGCTTGTAAATATTTTTGCCAACTTGCCTTCACCTGCAGAGTTGGGGTTGGAAGCCGATTCTGTACCACCTACAACAAAATGCACAACAATATACAATTTAACCACCCCACTAATTGTACTGATCTCTATTAGCCTGGCTAGTTTACGGAACCGAACATGGACATTTCAATATTGTCTGCTATCTAGCTTCATTAAGTTTGTCAGCAAAATGTATATCCAGCTGAGACTAGATGACAACCAACCATAGACGATTACACATTTCAATACTGCTAACGTTATCAACACACAGAGTGAGTTAGCTATGTCGACAATTCTATTCTTACTAAAGGAGTGTTTTCCAGGCAAGGGGGAATAGATAGCTACCCGATTGCGCTAATCTTATTTGCTAAAATGATGTAGTTTACGTTGGTCAAAGATATAAAACATGTTTACTCTGCTGAAGGTAGTTAACAGTCTAGCAGTGACTACCATGGCATAGGCGAAATTGATTGACAGTGCGCATACTAAAAAAGATAGCTAACGTTATGATTTAGCTGATGGCTTGCGGAGTCCTATAGTATACAGCACTGTAACGTCAGCTAGCTAGTCCAGCAAGGCTAGTTAATATTAGGTTACCTCTTATCGAGAATCTTGCATTTTGTTGTGAAGGAAATAAAAAATACAAAATCGATGGTATCGCATCACTTCTCAGCTGTCGTCGAAATGGATTCCCCAACAGTTCAGCCTGAAAACACCTCTGATAATCTTTGGTCACCTTAATAATGCGCGCCATCATTCTCGATAGCCGCAAGCCACTGACAGCATCCGGGGAAATCTCTGGGAGGTTGCACGGTGAAAGATGACTCATTTTCGCTCGTTTTTAATGAGCACAGAACACCACACAGGCGTAATGACAAACGTAAGTGAAAAACAGGTCTACGGAAGTTCTGAGATTGCTGTGTTGTTCGTCAGTACACAATGCCATATTTTTTTGTTTTTTTGTCGGCATGCCCCAATCTACTTTTGCGGGCGGTTTACTATGACTTCGTGGTTTACCATGAGCAGACAAATACACAGGAGGAAGTCGAAACTTCCTGATTCTACCAGTGAAATTAAAACGTGTTCGTTCTAGCTTGTGGTTTGGATAATTGTGATGTTTATGATAAAAACGTAATGTTGTTAAATATAGTAATGACTATATGCCGTGGTGAAGCCAGGGTGAAATTCCCCTTTAACCAACCTGTCTCCAAATGGAGTAGGAGCATATAAAGATGATCAGATAAACCGGGCATTTTGATTTCATTTATCAACCTGATTGCTTTAATATAAAACAATAAAAAACATATATTGGTATTCAAATTGCATTTAAAAACACTATGTTGAAAAATGAGCATGAACCTCTCACCAGGTAAATGAAATTGCACTGCAAGTTCAATATTGCAGTTATGGAATTTAATTGAGTACAGCCTGGCACCAGACGGAAAAAAATGTATTATTCAGACTAATAGGACAAGTACCTCAGGTGTCCAGTCGAGGGGAATGCTACCCAAATGACATTATGGTGAGAAATTCCATCATTGCATGCACAGCAAATATATTTTGGCTGTTTGTTATCTAATATTAAAAACTGATAGAAGTTTGTGACCAGAGGCAATGTGTTTTATTGAAATGATTTACCTGTTGTAGAAAGGCAACAAATTTGCACATGAAGTCCCCAAATACCCACCCAGGAAGTGGGTAGAGAGTGGCTGTGAACGGGACACAACACACCAGGAAGATGATGTCTGTGGCAGCCAAGTTAGCTGTAGAAATAAGCTCAGTTAGGAGGGAACTCATTCATTTCTTACTGATTAACACACTTTTGCAACATAAAATAACCATTTGAACATTTGAGTCATAACGCTATTAATTTTAATAAATACCTCGTTGTGTTAAAAGAGTCAAAGGGATGTCACCAAGTATTTTGGCATTGGCATCAAAGAGCTAATTTATTTCACAAAAATCAGAAAGCTAAATATATATAATTGTTTCACTGCCATGGAGTAGTCTTATCACTGCAGGTGGACAGGACCTGCTGGGCTTGAATGTTGCCACCCATGGAGATATTAGTCAGTCAGGTCAAATACACACGCACAAACACACACACAGATATTTGCGCACATCACGTGCACTCACACAAACATGCATGTTGATGCCATTGTTATTTATAAGCACAGAGATAATAATGCTGTCCACATTCATGGTTAATTGAACTCCATTGATGTATCACGTCTCCACTCCACACATGCATTTCCAATGTCAAACAAGATCCATTATTTAGTATAGACACATGATCCCTATATTTAATATTTAGTCTGTATAGGTACATTCACCAGACTATGGAAATGGTTACTATCGACAATATTAATTTACAGTCATCAAAATAAAAAGACTAATACAGTCATTAAGGCTGAATGATTATAGAGGCATTATTAGTCCTAGTTTACAGTGAAAATAAATTATTTATCTGGGCAACATACATAACATAACATTGACTGTGACAGTAACACATACAGAACAAGTTTCACGACAATCCACAAGAATAATAATGTTCTGGGTATTATAAATGGAAAAACCTTTGTAACTGTGAGGGAAAACGTTTGCTTACCTATGTAGAAGTTGGTGGCAGTCCTCATCTGCCTGTGTTTGGAGATTACATAGATTACCAGAGAGTTCCCGATGAGCCCCACCAGCATGATGAGAGCGAAGAAGAGAGGCACCAGCCAGGCGTCCGTCAGGAATGGGTGCTCCCCCTCCTCCGGATTCTCCAGAGAAGCATTCAGCTCAGACGCATTGAACCACATCAGGACTGTAGAATTCCACACGTCTGGAGGGAACATCTTTATGTGTGAAAAGAAGTCGAAGATCTTCAAATGTAGCCTTGGGGTGATAACTTGTGTATAATAAATCCCTTTTAACTACTGAAAAGGAAAATTATATCTGTCCAGATAACATTGGGGAGTCATGAAGGCTCAGGTGGTGATGTGTTCTTAGGAGTCCCTAGATCTGTCTATGGTAAGAATGTCTATGGTTAGAATGAGTCTGACTGTAGGGTAGACTTCTGTTGAGCACACAGCTGCCTCCTAAACTGCTTCTACTCAAGGACAAAATCCTGTTGGCTTTATACTGAGCAGGGACGCACGTGGCAACTGCCTGATTGTCGAATAAATAGGTGATGTCAGGTCTCCTAGCAACATTTTCCCTATCCAGAGTTTGGTACCTCATACACTCTACTTTCAATGCAGTCGGAAGCTGTCTTATCATATGATATCGATCATATCCATAGTAAATATAAGAAATACAAATGATGTGTTCTGTGAAAATGCATTCAGCGTGCATCAAGTTAAAATCACAGCCAAAAAAAGCATTTGAATCATGGATAAGCAGCACTTACAGTTAAATTGGAAGATACAATTCTGCAATTTAGTGCCAAGGAGTCTTTCTAAATGTTTATGCTATTTTCTTAAGATCAAAAATATGAAGTTTGTTATCAGACATGTACCTGTGAATAATGATAGTAAATATAATTTGACTGCAATTCAATTGGATCTTGTACTGTACAGGTACAGGTACATCCATAGAAATTAGCATTACCACAGGTTTCGTCATGTTATGTTGATATGATATGTCATCATGAAATTAGCATTGAGGTATGCATTCTTTTTTCAGGACAAATACTCTCCTCCCTTACAAAAAAAAGCCCTACGGGAATCCTGCACGAAAAATCTTGCAGAATATACACTGAACAAAAATATAAATGCAACATGTAAAGTGTTGGACCCATGTTTCATGAGCTGATATTATCATGACTCAGGATATGACCCAGATGCAGACACGGGAGGCAGATAGTACAGTTCTCAGATGATTTATTAGAAACACGGGGCAGGCAGAGGTTCGTGATCAGGTCAGAGTCAGACCGGTACAGGACCTCAGGCAGGCTCAGGGCATACAGAATGGTCAGAACCGGGAAAAATTAGGAAACAGAACTAGAGCAACACGAAGACGGGAAAAAACGATGGTAAAACCTGACAAGACAAGAAGAACTGGCAACAGACAAACAGAGAACACAGGTATAAATACACAGGAGATAATAAGAAGATGGGCAACACCTGGAGGGGTTGGAGACAAGCACAAAGACAGTTGAAACAGATTAGGGTGTGACAGAAATAAAACATCCCAGAAAGTTTCCATAGGCACAAAAAGCTTATTTCTCTCAAAGTTTGTGCTCAAATTTGTTTACATCCTTGTTAGTGAGCATTTCTCCTTTGCTAAAATAATCCAGCCACCTGACAGGTGTGGCATATCAAGAAGCTGATTAAACAGCATTATCATTACACAGGTGCACCTTGTGCTGGGGACAATAAAAGGCCACTCTAAAATGTGAGGTTCTGTCACACAACACAATGCCACAGATTTTGAGGGAGCATGTAATTGACATGTTGAATGCAGGAATGTTCACCAGAGCTGTAGCCAGAGAATTTAATGTTAATTTCTCTACCATAAGCCGCCTCCAACATCGTTTAAGAGAATTTGGCAGTACATCCAACCAGCCTCACAACCGCAGTCCATGTGTATGGCGTCGGGTGGGTGAGCAGTTTTCTGATGTCAATTTTGTGAGCAGAGTGCCCCATGGTGGCAGTGGGGTTATGGTATGGACAAGCATAAGCTACGGACAACGAACACAATTGCATTTTATTGATTGGCAATTTGAATGCACAAATATACCGTGATGAGATCCTGAGGCCCATTTATTTAGGTATCTGTGACCAACAGATGCATATCTGTATTCCCAGTCATGTGAAATCCATAGATTACGGCCTAATTTATTTATTTCAATTGACTGATTTCCTCATATGAACTGTAACTCAGTAAAATCTTTGAAATTGTTGCATGTTGCTTTTATATTTTTCTTCTTCTCATGTTTATATCCTGCAGGAATAGGAAGTCCTGCAGGATATCCCACAGGATTTTCAGCACCACTTTCCTGTAGGACAATTCCTGCAGGATCTTGTAGGAATCATGCTTCAGGAAAACAATCATACCAGAATCCTGGAGATAGTCCTCAAATATATCCTGCAGAATCTTTTCCTGAAGGACTACCTGCAGTAATTCTCCAAAAGGTAAAGGTAAAATTCCGTCAGGTAATTCCACAAGATTTTCAGGGCCATTTTCATTCCTCATCCTTCAGAGAAATTCCCTGTTAGACAATCCACATTCTTTCAAAAGATTGGAGAGAAAGCATAAGATGTCATTGCATGGAAATGGTATTATTCAATGCAGCAACAATGGATGTTTTTGATTGTCCATTTCACCAGCACTGCATAAAACATGATTCAAAGGAGAAAGAAAATATGAGATTGAATAAATATGGTAAAAGCATATTTTGTAACAAGAGTGAGAGTAATAGAATACCAAAATCCTGCAGGATTTGTGCTGGAATTTACTTGGTCCTGCAGGAATTGCCATATCTGCAAGAATATCAAAATCCTGCAGGTTTCAGTTCTGCAGGATTCCTGCAGGAATTGTCATATTTTTACAGGATTATTAACATTTCTGCAGGACAAGTCATACTTCTGCTGTAGTCCTGCAGGAGCATCCGGGACATTTCCTGCAGAATTTTGTCAATCCTACAGGATTCCGGCAGGACACCTTCACAATTCATTCTCAAAAGGTTGAATTCCTGCAGAACTTTTTTGTAAGGGCTGCCAGATGATATACTACAGTATGTCTCCATTGTTAAACCACATGGCTTCTCCCTCCAGCATGTCAAGCTCCATACCAAAGTAAGGCTTTGCATTTTCTTTTTTTTATTATTATTTTTTTTCACCTTTATTTAACCAGGTAGGCAAGTTGAGAACAAGTTCTCATTTACAATTGCGACCTGGCCAAGATAAAGCATAGCAGTTTGACACATACAACGACACCGAGTTACACATGGAGTAAAACAAACATACAGTATAAACAAGTCTATATACGATGTGAGCAAATGAGGTGAGATAAGGGAGTTAAAGGCAAAAAAAGGCCATGATGGCAAAGTAAATATAATATAGCAAGTAAAACACTGGAATGGTAGATTTGCAGTGGAAGAATGTGCAAAGTAGAAATAAAAATAATGGGGTGCAAAGGAGCAAAATAAATTAAATAAATAAACACAGTAGGGAAAGAGGTAGTTGTTTGGGCTAAATTATAAGTGGGCTATGTACAGGTGCAGTAATCTGTGAGCTGCTCTGACAGTTGGTGCTTAAAGCTAGTGAGGGAGATAAGTGTTTCCAGTTTCAGAGATTTTCGTAGTTCGTTCCAGTCATTGGCAGCAGAGAACTGGAAGGAGAGGCGGCCAAAGAAAGAATTGGTTTTGGGGGTGACCAGAGAGATGCTGGAGCGCGTGCTACAGGTGGGTGATGCTATGGTGACCAGCGAACTGAGATAAGGGGGGACTTTACCTAGCAGGGTCTTGTAGATGACATGGAGCCAGTGGGTTTGGCGATGAGTATGAAGCGAGGGCCAGCCAACAAGAGAGTACAGGTCGCAATAGTGGGTAGTATATGGGGCTTTGGTGACAAAACGGATTGCACTATGATAGACTGCATCCAATTTGTTGAGTAGGGTATTGGAGGCTATTTTGTAAATGACATCACCAAAGTCAAGGATCGGTAGGATGGTCAGTTTTGCAAAGGTATGTTTGGCAGCATGAGTGATGGAGGCTTTGTTGCTAAATAGGAAGCCAATTCTAGATTTAACTTTGGATTGGAGATGTTTGATGTGAGTCTGGAAGGAGAGTTTACAGTCTAACCAGACACCTAGGTATTTGTAGTTGTCCACGTATTCTAAGTCAGAGCCGTCCAGAGTAGTGATGTTGGACAGGCGGGCAGGTGCAGGCAGCGATCAGTTTTAAAAAGAGTTAACCCGAGTTTAAGGTGCTGAGCTGTTCTGAAGGTCACCAGAAGCTGAAACATGTTTGTGTTCATGATCTGTCATAGCGCCTGGTCCTTGTCAACATTTGGAATGCAGTAGGTAGTTAAACTTTGAGATACGGGGAGCACAGCCTTGGTGTTAACAAGGCTGCCTGGGGTTCACAATCCTCAGGGAGCTGAAACAAAAACCCACAGTCACTGTTAATTTACAGCAAGAACACTCTTGCCTATTTTTGGGGAATTCTTTTGATATAGCACTAAAACATATAATACAATTGGTTAAATGCACAATGGTGTGAAAAATAATACTGTGAAAAGGTGATGTTTTTCTCTTTAATTCCACTTTTTGTTTGGTTTCTCATAAGCAAAAAAGGTTTATGTTTTCAATGACAGGGAAATATAAATGTTCTCTATTTCTCTCCTGTCAGACATGAACGATTTGTGATTGTGGGGACATATTTTGCCCCATCGTGTATAAGAGTTGAAACTACTCATGATGTTGGATAACAAGCATGTTGTTCTTTAATGAAGTCTGATTTCATTAACATACTGTGAAATCTTTATTCTCTCCAGCAACATTCAATTGGCTTTGTTAGCATGAAACCAAAACTATAAACCCAGTCTCACAGCTTATAAAACAAATATAACTGTGTTAAAAATAAAGAAAATGTGACTCAACTGTCTCAGTGGAGCATAAGTAAAGTGAAAACTCAGAGAAGTGTGTGGGAAGCTTCATACAGTCACTTAGCAACCAATGTAAGAGGGTATGTGTGTTGATAGTCTACATGGAGAATGGTGTGTTTGATGACAAAATGTGAAGAGCTCCAAAATCAATGTACTCTGCTCAAAAAAATAAAGGGAACACTTAAACAACACAATGTAACTCCAAATCAATCACACTTCTGTGAAATCAAACTGTCCACTTAGGAAGCAACACTGATTGACAATACATTTCACATGCTGTTGTGCAAATGGAATAGACAACAGGTGGAAATTATAGGCAATTAGCAAGACACCCCCCAATAAAGGAGTGGTTCTGCAGGTGGGGACCACAGACCACTTCTCAGTTCTTATGCTTCCTGGCTGATGTTTTGGTCACTTTTGAATGCTGGCGGTGCTTTCACTCTAGTGGTAGCATAAGACGGAGTCTACAACCCACACAAGTGGCTCAGGTAGTGCAGCTCATCCAGGATGGCACATCAATGTGAGCTGTGGCAAGAAGGTTTGCTGTGTCTGTCAGCGTAGTGTCCAGAGCATGGAGGCGCTACCAGGCGACAGGCCAGTACATCAGGAGAAGTGGAGGAGGCCGTAGGAGGGCAACAACCCAGCAGCAGGACCGCTACTTCCGCCTTTGTGCAAGGAGGAGCAGGAGGAGCACTGCCAGAGCCCTGCAAAATGATCTCCAGCAGGCCACAAATGTGCATGTGTCTGCTCAAATGGTCAGAAACAGACTCCATGAGGGTGGTATGAGGGCCCGACGTCTACAGGTGGGGGTTGTGCTTACAGCCCAACAACGTTCAGGACGTTTGGCATTTGCCAGAGAACACCAAAATATTCGCCACTGGCACCCTGTGCTCTTCACAGATGAAAATAGGTTCACACTGAGCACATGTGACAGACGTGACAGAGTCTGGAGAAGCCGTGGAGAACATTCTGCTGCCTGCAACATCCTCCAGCATGACCGTTTTGGCGGTGGGTCAGTCATGGTGTGGGGTGGCATTTCTTTGGGGGGCCGCACAGCCCTCCATTTGCTCGCCAGAGGTAGCCTGACTGCCATTAGGTACCGAGATGAGATCCTCAGACCCCTTGTGAGACCATATGCTGGTGCGGTTGGCCCTGTGTTCCTCCTAATGCAAGACAATGCTAGACCTCATGTGGCTGGAGTGTGTCAGCAGTTCCTGCAAGAGGAAGGCATTGATGCTATGGACTGGCCCGCCCATTCCCCAGACCTGAATCCAATTGAGCACATCTGGGACATCATGTCTCACTCCATCCACCAAGGCCACGTTGCACCACAGACTGTCCAGGAGTTGGCGGATGCTTTAGTCCCGGTCTGGGAGGAGATCCCTCAGGAGACCATCCGCCACCTCATCAGGAGCATGCCCAGGCGTTGTAGGGAGTTCATACAGGCACGTGGAGGCCACACACACTACTGAGCCTCATTTTGACTTGTTTTAAGGACATTACATCAAAGTTGGATCAGCCTGTAGTGTGGTTTTCCACTTTAATTTTGAGTGTGACTCCAAATCCAGACCTCCGTGGGTTGATAAATTTGATTTCCATTGATTTCCAAATTTGATTTCCATTTTTTGTGTGATTTTGTTGTCAGCACATTCAACTATGTAAAGAAAAAAGTAGTTAATAAGAATATTTCATTCATTCAGATCTAGGATGTGTTCTTTAGTGTTCCCTTTATTTTTTGAGCAGTGTATTTGCCTAACTTATAGTCCAATGGTGTCCTTTAATAACCATGTTATAATTGTGCTAGATCAACAAAGCATTGACTGCTATTCTTCTCTCAATACACTCATGGACTCATCTGTGTTCAGACCAGTGCACCTCAGAGGAGGAAGGGGAGGACCATCCTACTCAGTGAATTTCATACAAATAAAAATTGCAAAACATTTTAAAGTTATCCTTTTTAGATAAAACTACACTAAATATATCCACGTTCCGAAATAATTTATTAGAACACACTGAGTGCAATTAAGGTCTACCGTAGCCTCAGCAGCACTGTAGGGTAGCACCATGGTGTAGCCAGAGCACAGCTAGCTTCCGTCTTCCTCTGGGTACATTGACTTCAATACAAAACCAAGGGTGTTCATGGTTCTCAACCCCTTCCCTAGACTTACCCAGTAATTATGACAACTTCCAGAGGACATCCTCCAACCAATGAGAGCTCTTATAGCATGAACTGCCATGTTGTCCACCCAATCAAAGGATCAGAGAATGAATCTAGTACTGAAAGCCTAAGCTACAGCTAGCTAGCACTGCAGTGCATAAAATGTGGTGAGTAGTTGAAGCAAAGAGAGTGAAAGACAATACTTGAACAGTTTTGAACAAATTAATTTATTCAGAAAGTAAGGAGAAGTAACAGAGAGAGAGAGAGCTATAAGTGCAGCAGGCTAGTTTAGCCTACTCAAACAGCCAGCTCAAACAGAGGGATGCTATGTTGGCTAGCTGGGTATGACTATCCAACACAACACTGGAACTCTTCCAAGTCAAGGTAAGCTTTTGGTTTTACTAATTTATTGCCACCGGAGTAACTGCTAAATTGCTTACTGACTGTACACTGTAACGTTACTGAATGATTGTAGCAGGTTTACTAACGTGTTAGTTCTATTAGCTATGTTGACAATGACGTTACGTTAACTGATATGGTGACATTCAATGTAGGCTGTGTGTAGCAGTTATGATATTGTTTGGTTTGGAAAGGTTTTTTCGCCTGGTCACATAAAGCTGATGTGTTGTGCAATGAAATCCAGAAGCAAAGAGAAAAGGTGAGAGGAGGAGAGTGCATAGATACGAGAAGGAATACAACGTGACTGCTATGAAAGTGAACTGTGTTTACAAGTGATCAGGGGTGTATTCATTCAGCTGATTCTGTTAAAAAAAGTTTCTTAAACAGAATCAAACATACCTGAATTTGTAAAAAATAAACTCTCATTTGCAACTGTTGGACTAATGATTACACACTATTTCATTCTCTCAACCTATGTGCACCTACACTGTAAACTTTAATTCATAGGTTAGGTTGTAGCAACCTCTAGAGAAAATTTGAGTATCATGTACAGTGGCGATCCATCATTAAGGGCAGATTTGAAGAGCCCCACCTGTTTTGAGCCCCACCTGTTTTGATAAAAAAATCTATATATATACACAGTATATATTTTTTCTTGTTGCCTGTTTTGCATGTTATTTTGGCATTAATACGTGCCACACGTATTAATACGTACATAAAAGATGATGTATTGAGTTTATAAAGCTGTATACAAACATGGTCTCTTTTTTGCTTTCTTGAGTAAGGCAAGTCCAAAATTGACATTAGAAGTGCCTATCCAAGAAGGCTCAAGGTCATTGGCCACAGATAAAATTACATTAAATCACAATTAATCCATTCTAGCAGAGTAGGTTTGAAATGTATCATCTGCTGTACTATACTGTCTGTGTTTTGTCCAAATACAAATGGAGACTGAATTGCAAACTCCTAATTCAGGATGAGTTGTCACGCCCTGACCTTAGAGAGCCATTTTATTTCTCTATTTGGTTAGGTCAGGGTGTGATGTGGGGTGGGCATTCTATGTTTTGTATTTCTGTGTGTTTGGCCGAGTGTGGTTCCCAATCAGAGGCAGCTGTCTATCGTTGTCTCTGATTGGGAATCATACTTAGGCAGCCTGTTTTGCCACCTTAGTGGTGGGTAGTTGTCTTTGTTAGTGGCCTGTATAGTTGAAGTGTCTCCTGACCCCTCCTGTCTCAGCCGCCAGTATTTATGCTGCAGTAGTTTGTGTCGGGGGGGGGGTCAGTTTGTACTTCTCCTGTCTTATCCGGTGTCCTGTGTGAATTTAAGTATGCGCTCTCTTTCTTTCTCTCTCTCGGGGGACCTGAGCCCTAGGACCATGCCTCAGGACTACCTGGCATGATGACTCCTTGCTGTCCCCAGTCCACCTGGCTGTTCTGCTTCTCCAGTTTCAACTGTTCTGCCTGCGGCTATGGAATCCTGACCTGTTCACCGGACGTGCTAACTGTCCCAAACCTATTATTTGACCATGCTGGTCATTTATGAACATTTGAACATCTTGGCCATGTTCTGTTATAATCTCCACCCGGCACAGCCAGAAGAGGACTGGCCACCCCACATAGCCTGGTTCCTCTCTAGGTTTCTTCCTAGGTTCTGGCCTTTCTAGGTAGTTTTTCCTGGCCAACATGCTTCAACACCTGCATTGCTTGCTGTTTGGGGTTTTAGGCTGGGTTTCTGTACAGCACTTTGACATATCAGCTGATGTACAAAGGGCTATATAAATAAATTTGATTTGAAGTAAGCTTCACGGTCGTTTCCATATTCTTTGTTTTGTTGGCGACATTTATAAATAAAAAGAAATGTACGCTCACCATGCTGCACCTTGGTCCGGTCATTTCCACCCTGACGACAATCGTGACATGAGTGAACAGCAAATAAATGTCAACAAAATATGACATGGCATATAATTGGATGAGTTTTCAACTAGTGATTTGCCTTTGCAACAAAAAATATTGGGCAATCACATGACACAGAGCCATCCAATTGCTATGATTGAGATGTGTGTTCCAATGACATGGAAGAAAGAGCTCTAAATGAAGTTCATTGAGGAGAAGAACAATTAGTGAACTATTACTTTAGCATACAGTTTAATAGTACATCATGATGACTAATGAAGTAAAGTGAAATGAGTAAACATGGGGGAAATTAGATAACATGTTATTTTACTCAGTGAAGCATTTAGGAGATGTCAAGTAAGTAGACTATTTCCAATAGAAAATGATTGTTCAAGGCCCTCATGTTCTCAACATTTAAGCAGGTGCAAGTCAGAGGACAAAACATGTGCAAACTGCATCTGGGATCCTCTTCTTATTTCAAGTGCCGTCCCTATATAAACACAAAGCAAAGCATGTAAGTACAAGAAGGCCTGATCAACACATCTCATATTGGGAACACTACAACTTAAGCAGTGAGAACTTCACTTTTCAGCTTTCATATTAGCAGTTTGCACACAGATAAGAGATGTCTGTAAATACTGTGTGTTGACAAACTGCCTCATTTATTTGATCTGACCAGGATTCTATTGTCCCCTCTGCATTCATTATGATAAGTATAAGACTAATACATTACACAACAGATTGGTCTTATGCATGTGGTTTTTATAATAAAACATGTTTTCAGAGGCTGTTGGGTATAGCATATCTCAGATATGGCATGAAGCAGTTAATTCATTTCTTCAAATTCATGGGAGAATATTTGTGGATTAATTAAGGGACAGACAAAATATGAAGCAATATATGGACATCATTCTCATCTGCCAACATCAATATATGAACATCATACTCATGTGCAACAGCGCACATGCTGGGGACTGAACAGCACATGCTGGTACAAAACAAGGCCTAAAAATGAATAATAATATAGGTATTTATACTACACTCGTAGAAAAAAAGTTGCTATCTAGAACCTAAAAAGGTTCTTCGGCTGTCCCCATAGATACTTTGGAAAAACCTTTTTGGGTTCCATGCAGAACCCTTTTTACAGAGGGTTCTACATTGAATTCAAAAGGGAGACCTGGAACCAAAAACGGTTATCCTATGGGGACACTGTATCTGTACGCTGTAGTAACTTACTTCCGATATCTACAGTTCAGAACATGAAAGCTGGGGGGTTATGCTAGTCATAAATAATGTAGAGGATGTACTCAGACCCCATGGTCATATTTCAAAAGCAAACAGTAGCTATTGGGAATGTTTAATGAGGCTTCATATCAAAATGGCTTTTCCTCATTGTTTCAGGTCGTCCTTCACATCGTAGTGTTTATGTTCCAATATGCTTCTGTGAATAAGAGATATCCTTAACAAACACGACTTAAAGAAGGGGAAGGTTTATAATGTTCAGGTTCTAGAGTTTGCATGGAAAATGTGATAACATATTTTAATTCTATCTCTTTTTCCAGCTGGTGTTGGTGTCTAATATCAATGACAGGTCAAAAACTCTTCCACTCACACATTTTCTATCAAGCAAGTGATATGATGATGATGATTATAGACGGGACGATATTATAGACATTGGTTGAAGCTCAGTGTTAAATTCAAATCTCCCTGCCATCACATCTAAGTCAATATGACACCAATCTCGATGAAAATTCGCAAATCAACTTGATTGGGGGTACACAACACACTCCCCACCTCTCGTCATGAACAGTCTGGCTGTTAGAGAACCACATACCAGATTTTTTAACAGGTTCATTAGCAATTGATTTTAAAGAGTATTTCTTGCAGCTACCTAGATCAAATTATATTAAAATAAGACTATAGCGTCATTAATGTGACCATTAATTAGACTTCTCGGATTGACCAAATTTGTAGGTGCAACAGTTTATTAAATGTATAATTTATCGTTCTCACGTGCTAATTTCTGTCCGTTATAAGAACCAACAATGTGTTACCTTTTCGTAGAATTTCTGACAATGCTGACATATTTTTTAACACTGGTCGGTTGCTTAGCAACAACAGAGCTGCTTGCACCATGCTGCCAGTCAGAATAAGTGTACAGTGGATTCTGAAATTATTCAGACCCTTTAACGTATTCCAAATTTTACTACGTTACAGCCTCATTATAAAATTTGCTAAATCCAAAATTATCCCTCATCAATCTACACACATAACCCCATAATGACAAAGCAAAAACAGTTTTTCTGAAATGTTTGCAAATTTTTTGAAAATAAAAAACTGAAATATTACATTTACATAAGTATTCAGACCCTTTACTCAGTACTTTGTTGAAGCACCTTTGGCAGTGATTACAGCCTCAAGTCTTCTTGGGTATGACACTGCAAACTTGGCACACCTCTATCTGGGGAGTTTCTCCCATTTTTCTTTGCAGATCCTCTCAAGCTCTGTCAGTTTGGATGGGGAGCGTCGCTGTACAGCAATTTTCAGGTCTCTCCAGAGATGTTAGATCCGGTTCAAGTCCGGGCTCTGGCTGGGCCACTCAAGGACATTCAGAGACTTGTCCCGAAGCCACTCCTGCATTGTCTTGGCTGTGTGCTTAGGGTTGTTGACCTGATGGAAGATGAACCTTCGCCCCAGTCTGAGGTCCTGAGCGCTCGGGAGCATGTCTTCATAAAAGATCTCGCTGTACGTTGCTCTGTTCATCTTTCCCTCATTCCTGACTAGTCTTCCAGTCCCTGCCGCTGAAAAACATCCCCACAACATGATGCTGCCACCACCATGCTTCAACGTAGGGATGGTGCCAGGTTTCCTCCAGATGTGACACTTGGCATTCAGGCCAAAGAGTTCAAACTTGGTTTCATCAGACCAGAGAATCTTGTTTCTCATGATCTGAGAGTCATTTTGTGCTTTTTGGTAAACTCCAAGTGGGCTGTAATGTGCTTTTTACTGAGAAGTGGCTTCCATCTGGCCACTCTACAATAAAGGCCTGATTGGTGGAGTGCTGCAGAGATGCTTGTCCTTCTGGAAGGTTTTCCCATCTCCACAGAGAAACTCCAGAGCTCTGTCATTGAGTTCTTGGTCACCTCCCTGACCAAGGTCCTTCTCCCCCGATTGCTCAGTTTGGCCAGGTGGCCAGCTCTAGGAAGAGTCTTGGTGGTTCCAAACTTCTACCATTTAAGAATGATGGAGGCCACTGTGTACTTAGAGACCTTCAATGCTGCAGAAATGTTTTGGTACCCTTCCCCTCGACACAATCCTGTCTCGGAGCTCTACGGACAATTCCTTCAACCTCATTGCTTGGTTTTTGCTCTGACATGAACTGTCAACTGTGGGACCTTATATAGACAGGTGTGTGCCTTTCCATAATGTCCAATCAATTGAACTTTCCGACAGGTGGACTCCAGTTGTAGAAACATCTCAAGGATAATCAATGGAAACAGGATGTACCTGAGCTGAATTTCAAGTCTTATAGCAAAGGGTCTATTTGCAATAAATTAGCAAAAATGTTTACAAATCTGTTTTTGCTTTGTCGTTATGGGGTATTTGTGTAGAGTGACTATATTTTGGAATACGGCTGTAATGTAACAAAATGTGGAAAAAGTCTAGGGGTCTGAATACTTTCCGAATGCACTGTATGTGAACAAACATAGGCTACTGTAGATATCTAGCTATATAGTGCTATTCAAGCTGACGTTAATCAAAAAATGCTAACAGATATTTAGATTAGCTAGGTAGCTAGTTAGCTGACTTAACATAGCTACCTGGTGCTTAGAGCGTTGGGCCACTAACCGAAAGGTTGCTGGATCGAATCCCTTCGGTTGCTGGATCAAATCCCAGAGATGACAAGGTAAAAATCTGTCGTTCTGCCCCTGAGCAAGCCAGTTAACCCAATGTTCATGTAGTAACCAAAAGAATGTTAAACAAATTCAAATATATTTTATATTTTATAGGCTTCAAATAGCCACCCTTTGCCTTCATGACAGCTTTGCATGCTCTTGGCATTCTCTCAACCAGCTTCATGAGGTAGTCACCTGGAATGCATTTAAATTAACAGGTGTGCCTTGTTAAAAGTTCATTTGTGGATTTTTTTCCTTCGTCATGCCTTTGAGCCAATCATTTATATTGTGACAAGGTAGAGGGGGTATACAGAAAATAGCTCTAGTTGGTAAAAGACCAAGTACATATTATGGCAAGAACAGCTCAAATATGTAAAGAGAAACGAGAGTCCGTCATTATTTTAAGACATGAAGGTCAGTCAGTCTGGAACATTTCCAGAACTTTGAACGTTTCTTCAAGTGCAGTCACAAAAACCATCAAGCGCTATGATGACACTTGCTCTCATGAGGACTGCCACAGGTCCTCATGCTGCAGAGGATAAGTTCATTAGAGTTACCAGCCTCAGAAATTGCCGCCCAAATAAATGCTTCACAGAGTTCAAGTAACAGACACATCTCAACATCAACTGTTCAGAGGAGACTGGGTGAATCAGGCCTTCATGGTTGGATTGCTGCAAAGATACCACTACTTAAGGACACGAATAAGAAGAGACTTTCTTGGGCGAAGAAACACGAGCAATGGACATTAGACAGGTGGACATTTGTCCTTTGGTCTGGAGTCCAAATTGGATCAGTTTGGTTCAAACTGCAGTGTCTTTGTGAGACGCGGTGTGGGTGAACGGATAATCTCCGCATGTGTATTTCCCATCGTAACGCATGGAGGACAAGGTGTTATGGTGTGGGAGTATGGAACTCTGGGTCTTAAAGCATGTGGTCAAAACGCAATATATTTAATGCTGCGTTAGTAAAGTAAGTAAGTGCAGGTGCTCAATTAACGCGTTCACACGTCAAATAAGCGCGGTCAACATGTGCTAAATAAACGGCTGCAAGCGGTCCTGCACACGTCAAATTAACCCCTACAGCTGCTAAATATACACCTACACACGCTAACTTAACAAGTTCTTTAATATGCTAATTTCACCAGCCAATTTCCCGAGCTCCTCCTTTCATTAAATCGGTGTACAGTCAGATTGATGCAACAACGCCACAATTGAAGATGGCGAGAAGGAACTTCCATATTCGCTGCAAACAGACCCTAAATGGCTGCACACGGCTTCTGCTCTCCAATAATCCTGGACTTGATTTCGTTGTCATGAATGTTGGTATTTAAATGGCTGGATTGCTAAATTAGCTACTCATTCGCTTGTAAACGTTCCTTAGCCGCACACCCCGGCCATAGCCACAGTGAACTGCGCCGTCTTTACATTTTTACAGCCCTACTAGTTACATAAAGGTGATTTATTATGAAGGAGTACTGACGTCAAACATGTTTTTGTATTTTTAGGCAAAACAACAACTGACGGTCTAAAACCGTAGGCAGGCTGGCTGGCTAGCTATAATTTCAATGCTACCTAGCCTTAGCCACGCTAGCTCGCGTTTAGCATGAAAACATTTACAAAGCCCACAAAGCTCATTTGACCTAGGACAACCCTGTAAAATCTTTGCTAATATCTACAACATATCAGCTTTCCAACAGCACAGATATTAATTTTGAATACTCTTGGAAATATTAATATTTCATCTAAGCCTATGATGTAGAAATGAACAACTTCAAACATAAACCAGGGACGTTAACATTAGTCCTATGACACTGTTCGAATAGGAATCTCAGTCCCATTCATGGTCTCTATTTTCACAAAACGGTCGTCTTGCAGAATGGAAACCATGCAGAGGAGCCATGAGTGGGCTAGGGGGAGGCTGATAAATGTTGGGTGTGGTTGGGTTTATTGTTGACCAAGAACAAATACAATGGGCAGCAGGAGAACAAAGAGTGAAAAAAACAACTTTTTTTTTTCTCCCACTGTTCGTTCTCCTGCTGCCCATTCTATTCGTTCTTGGTCAACATTTCTATTTAAGTCTAGGCTTTAAAATCCAATATTATACAAACATTACTTGGCCACAATTTGTGACAATTACTATAATTTAAAAGTGTTTTTGGAATGGGGGTTGGGCTGGGTCACAATACATTAAGTATTCTAAACACAGTGTATTATTGTTACAGCCAGTTCCAGTTACCGGGCTCCTCGGACTTGGAGAGGAGCTAGAGGTGCACCTTGTTATGCCATCATCAAGAGCAACTGAGGTATCTGATGTCCTGTGCTTTCAGTGTGTCTCAATGGCAGATATTCTACATGTGTCCTGATCGACAGTCAAATGTCATCTAAGGTCAGTTGTGCTTGGGAGTAATGCTATAAACTACAGACATTAGATGCATGGTTTCCAGTTTCTTACCAATCAAACCATTTATAATGACTACAATCAAGACAGGACTTTAAAATGATGATGATATGCATTACCTCATCCCTGTCCATTGAAGTGTCTGGGAAAAAAGTAACAATCTGTCACATGTTATATTCTGACATGTCAGATTTGGCTCTGGATGGAAAGATTAAGGACTTGGTGGCTGGGAACGACAAATGTGGACCGGAGGCTGTTCAATCACAATTCAGGGCTCTGGGTGTAGAGACGCAGAATGAGGGACAGCATGCTCCGTGTTAACCCGAGGGCGGCAGCCCTCAGAGCCATGTCCAGAGGCTGCATAGAAGGTCCTAACGTGTTGCTGGACAAAACTCGTTAGGGCACCTTGATGGAAACCCCAAACTGATAAGGTAGATGTATCTTTGTGATAGACACAATTATATCACTGGTGAGAAGTTGTTCATTGTAACATCTCAAATTGTTCATCAACAACTTGTTCATCAACAACTAACAGTTCAGTAAGCAATGGCCCTTGATACCATATGTCACTCGTGGATAATAATTGGTTTATTGTGTTTCTGCTACTTCTGTGATTGACAGAATATCTGCATTGTGAAATTACCAAACATGCTAATATTGAGGACCCACGGAGGCAAAAACAGTTGGAGCAAAGTATTTGTGCCTAAGTGTGAACAACAGGAGAGTCTGTCCTCTTGACTCTTCAAGAGGAAAATTATTAAATAATTGTTTTCCCTCAGCAATCTCCACACAATATCCCATAATGACAAAGTGAAAAAAGTGAAAAAAGGGTTTTTAGAATTTTTTGCAAATTCATACAAAAATAAAAAACAGAAATACCTTATTTACATAAGTATTCAGCCCCTTTGCTATGAAACTCGAAATTGAGCTCAGGTGCATCCTATTTCCATTGACCTTCCTTAAGATGTTCAACTTAATTGGAGTCCACCTGTGTTAAATTCAATTGATTGGATATGATTTGGAAAGGCACACATCTGTCTATATAAGGTCCCACAGTTGGCGGTGCGTGTCTGAGCAAAAACCAAGCCATGAGGTCGAAGGAATTGTCCGTACAGCTCCGAGACAGGATTGTGTCGAGGCACATATCTGGGGAAGGGTACCAAAACCTGTTTTTGGATTATGGGGTATTGTGTGTAGATTGATGAGGAGAAAAAACAATTTAATCCATTTTAGAATAAGGGTTTAATGAAGCAAAATGGTCAAGGGGTCTGAATACTTTCTGCAGACAATATAGCCCTAGACACCACCACCTACACTCATTAAAACTTCTTCGGGATTGGTGTCCCTTCCACAGGACAGTTGAGCTAACAAAGGCTAGTGCAATTAGCATGAGGTTGTAAGTAACAAGAACATTTCCCAGGACATAGACATATCTGATATTGGCAGAAAGCTTAAATTATTGTTAATCTAACTGCTCAATTTACAGTAGCTATTACAGTGAAAGAAAACCATGCTAATGTTTGAGGAGAGTGCACAATTTTGAACATGAAAAGATATTAATAAAACAATTTGGCACATTTGGGCAGTCTTGATACAACATTTTGAAAAGCAATGCAATGGTTCATTGGATCAGTCTAAACCTTTTTACATACGCTGTAAACACAAAATCTAAATTGCACCTGGGCTGGAATAATACATTATGGCCTTTCTCTTGCATTTCAGAGATGATGGTACAACATTTTTTTTTTACAAAAGAACGGTTGGTTTTTTCCTTTGTATTAACTTTTACCAGATCTATTATGTTGTATTCTCCTATATTCCTTTCACATTTCCACAAACATCAACGTGTTTCCTTTCAAATGGTACCAAGAATATGCATATCCTTGCTTCAGGGCCTGAGCTACAGGCAGTTAGGGGCGGATCCTTCCCATTCCACTACTTTAACCCTAACTACTCCTGCACTATGCCAACTGCCTGGGAGGATGGGACACCACCCCTCAACACACCCTCTAATTCTTCTGAAGTCAACCATTGTATACCCAAATACATCTCTGCAGCTGCCACCACAACATATATTTCCTGTGATTCACGTTCCATTTCTGCAATACAGTTGATAATCATTGCTATGAACGCTAAGAAGCCAACCTTACTGAAGCATAAATCACTTGTTAGCCTATCCCTCTGTGCTCGCACAAATGTACTACTAACTGGAATCCTCTCAGTATCCCTCACCCCTGACCCATCCTCCTCTACTTTCTTCACTGCCTCAGCATACAACACCTTCTGCACTACTCTGACTCTGGCCACTTCAACCTGCCTCTCACGCACTGTACAATTCCGATTCCCTGCAACATGGGTAGCCCTACAGTTTACACACACAACTTTATCCACCGAAACGACACAATCTTCTGTCCGTTAAGGTTAAAGAGTGAGCCCTCTGTTTCACCACGCTCCCCCCCAGGTCGGTGACGAACCAAAATGGCGGGTGTCACAAATACCAGGAATCTTCAACTTCAATTGTTCAATCTCCACTCATAACGCTACCCCAGAAATCGTTCCTTTCAATGGTGCCCTTTTCTGAAGAACACAGGAAGAAACCGATCTTGACCCAAGTTGTGTGACACGGAGTGCCTGCTCCCTCTGATCAGAAGAGAAAAAAGCAAATATCACAAGTCCCATACCGGTTACCTTCACTGATTCAACTGCATCCAACTTTTCTCACCCAACCTGAAACCACAAATGGATCCGCCAAAAGGCAAGGGCCCATTTTATTTCCTGTCCGCCATCTTACCGGCGACGTCCCGTTGTGAACACCTGTGTGAAACTAGGCACAATAAGGATTAGCCACAATAGCAGAATTTGCGGTTCGCCTTCAAAATAAAAAGCCCCCTGTCGTGTCTTTGGCTTTTCCGGATTAAGTGATATGACATGCTATTCTATAAAATTATTTCTCTGTAATTTGTGTGAAACTAGGCACAATAAGGATTAGCCACAATAGCAGAATTTGCGGTTCGCCTTCAAAATAAAAAGCCCCCTGTCGTGTCTTTGGCTTTTCCGGATTAAGTGATATGACATGCTATTCTATAAAATTATTTCTCTGTAATTAATATTTCCTGATTAGGCTAATGCGGCAGCAGGGTAGCCTCGTGGTTAGAGCTTTGGACTAGTAATCAGAAAGTTGCAAGTTCAAACCCCTGAGCTGATAAGGCACAAAACTGTCATTCTGCCCCTGAACAGGCAGTTAACCCACTGTTTCTAGGCAGTCATTGAAAATAAGAATTTGTTCTTAACTTACTTGCCTAGTTTAAAATTATAATTTTTTTAAATCAGGTAAATGTAATTAACTAGAAAGTCGGGGCACCACGAAATAATGTTTTTAGAGCTGTTATCTTCTGAATGAACTCTAAAAGACTTTTACATCAATAGCAGTCAACATTCAATTGTCACCTTATTCAGTCTCATCTGAAAGTTGTAAATTATTGGTTATCTTCATGAACCCTGGCTAACAAGTTGAATCAGCAATACACGTGGTTTAATTATTTATTTACTAAATACCTAAATAATCAAACAGAATTACATCTACACAGAATGGATCACACATTGATTACAAATTATGTCATAAAGGAAAACATCCCTAGCGGACGTAACAGATATGACAGCTTGTTACACAAAGAAAGGGGAGTTGGGTTTGAGTGAAAGAGCGGGAAGACGGAGGAGCAAAAATGTTTTGTGTCTCTATCGGGCCATAGGCAGCTATGCTATCGTAAATACAGGATCTTATGCATTCTAAATAACCGCCCATTTGAAAGAGGAGAATGCAATAAATATTTACTCTGAGCTGCGCTTCTGTAGATTGGTCATCAATTGAAGGCGGGTTGGTCCAGCATGGATCTCTGGTCCTCTGAAGAATGTCTCTGGTGGTAAACTGGTTACGTTGTAGTATTGTTGTGTGTGTTAAACTGGATACGTCGTCCGTCCTTTCCTAGCCCATGTTTACAGTGACTGCTGCTAACGGCTAGGAGGTATCACTTCTAGAGTGAATAAGAGTTCAAAGTTCATACCATGTTGCCATACTTTTAAGCTCATGCTATATTCTGGCTGGTATAGTCGAAATTCATCCTTTCGGCATGTTGACAATCATCTTCACGTTGAAATTCGATGCTAATTTCGTTAGGTTATTATTTGAACCCTTTTAACATAGGGCCGTCGCCCTAATGTCCTCGGAACAGAAAGTTTTCTCAAAAGGGGCTTATATAGGGTTGGGAGACAGGGCCGTGTTTCATAGTTTACAACCATTGTCTGTTCACATGGGCGGGGCCACTGAGTTGAGCATAGTTCACTCATGAAAACCAATTCTCTTATTTAGGAGCTAAAATTACATTTAATCTTTTCACTAATAGTTTCACATTTAAACATTTAAATTGCACAACAATTCCATGTGAATCTGATAACTAGAATGTGTAGACTTTCCAAGATACAGTTTATGTCGTTCTATCATCAGTAATCATGTCTCAGACGCCAACTGAACTGACATCATATTCATTAAGTCCCAACGCATATTGTCAACTGGTTGGATTACTGGTTGGTTCCGTTTCCCATCTTTTGATGTCACCAGACTCTCTCAATGTTAACAAAGGCTTTACTCGAGTCAAAGCTTGCATTCACTTAATAAAAAAAGCATGAAAGGAGAGCGTAATGGGATAATGTCTTACTGTGCTGTGTGAAGAATCAAATACTTCACTCTAAGAGTATGAATTAGGCTGTTTGAGAAGGTTTGAATCCTAAGCAACCTGCCTACACATAGCTTGAAGTAGAATAACAACATAGCTACTGTAGTAGGTCAAAGCTGTGTGCTGGAAAACCTTGGTAGAGCATGGGTGGAATAGGCATTGTGGTGCTTGTGAATTTCATTTATTTTTCGGCTTCAGACTAATATCTACTCTCACTTAAACCATAGCTTTTTGTTTTTAATTTCCTAACCTATTGGTTCGATTGGTTCTCTATTTGAGAAAGAGAGATTCAATTCCCTTTGAGTGTAAAGAGATCAAATGTGCAGCGTACGCCGTACGTGCATCTGTCACTGTCTCTGTCTCCGTGAGTTTAAACCTTTTATACTACATCACTGAATGCCCTTGGCCTCTGGATAGGAAAAGACTGTGGATGAAGCCTTGATCATGCACAGAGAGTAATGTTAAATGACACCATTGAAACAAGTGTGTCATATGACAACAGGTGCATATCAGTGGACAAAATATGATGTACAAACTGCATATGGGATCCGCGTCTTATTTCAAGAGCCATCCAAAAATAAACGCAATGCAAAGCATGTAAGTACAAGAAGGCCTGATCAACAGATCTCATATTGGGAACACTCCAGTGCCACTTAAGCAGTAAGCAGTGAGAACTTCACTTTTCAGCTTTCATATCAACCATTTGCAAAAAGAGAAGAGAAGTTGCATGTCTGTAAATATTGTATGTGCTGACGAACTAGTTTGCATCCATTCCTGCCTCGTTTTTTTGATCTGACCAGGATTATATTGTCCCCTTATGATAGGTATAAGAGTAATACATTACACAACATATTGATCTTATGTTTGTTGTTTTTTATTTAAAAAAATATATGTTTTCAGAGGCTGTTGTTCTCAGATATAGTACAGAACTTTTTTTTCGAATTCATGGACAGATTCTTGTGGATTTGTGGATCAAATATGGGTCGGACATAATATGAAGCAATATATGGACGTCATTCTTGTCACATTTTGACCTTAGTTCCTTTGTTTTGTCTTTTGTTTTAGTATGGTCAGGGCATGAGTTGGGTGGGTTGTCTATGTTAGTTTTTCTATGAATTTCTATTTCTGTGTTTGGCCTGGTATGGTTCTCAATCAGAGGCAGCTGTCAATTGTTGTCCCTAATTGAGAACCATATTTAGTTAGCCTGTTTTCAATTGTGTTTTGTGGGTGGTTGTTTTCAGTCTTTGTGTGTCTACAGCAAAACTGATAGAGACATACCCCAAGCGACTTACAGCTGTAATCGCAGCAAAAGGTGGCGCTACAAAGTATTAACTTAAGGGGGCTGAATAATTTTGCACGCCCAATTTTTCAGTTTTTGATTTGTTAAAAAAGTTTGAAATATCCAATAAATGTCGTTCCACTTCATGATTGTGTCCCACTTGTTGTTGATTCTTCACAAAAAAATACAGGTTTATATCTTTATGTTTGAAGCCTGAAATGTGGCAAAAGGTCGCAAAGTTCAAGGGGGCCGAATACTTTCGCAAGGCACTGTATGTCCCATTTATTTATCCTACAGTTCTGACTTGGTGTACAGTAAGAAACGGCCCATGTTCTGAATTCTGTCGCTGTACATTTTAAAAGTGCTGAACAAATAGTCCATCTTAGCTCGCTCATTGTCTTAATCGAAATTACGGATGGCCTCTTATCCGCTCATCGTTCCCTTATGCCATAGTTTGTACATCTCAATTGTCAGTAGAAACCACATCTGTTTAAGCTTAGTCAGCTACCCTGGGGCAGCAGGGTAGCCTAGTGGTTAGAGCGTTGGGCTACTAACTGGAAGGTTACAAGTTCAAATCCCCGAAGTGACAAGGTATAAATCTGTCATTCTGACCCTGAACAGGCAGTTAACCCACTGTTCCTAGGCTGTCATTGAAAAGAAGTGTTTGTTCTTAACTGACTTGCCTAGTTAAATAAAGGGTAAATAAAATATCAGCCAAGATTTTTTTTAAAGGCAGTAAATAAATAAACTGTTTTGCTGCAAGACAAGGCTCCGCTATCAGCCAGGTACAGCGCTGGTAAGGATTTACTCCATACAGCTTTATGTAGGCCCTAACAGTTTGTGGCCACTGTTTGTCACCGTTATAGTACAATTCATGTATTATTTAGTGTTGTGTTTGTAGTGGCTTTGCTGGCATCCATCCCCCAACATTCTGGGGGAGTTTGCCCCACGAATATATACATGCTGAAATTGCCACTGAATGCAGTACATGAAAGCTGGGGGGTTATGCTAGTCATAAATTATGAGGATGTACTCAGTCTCCACGGTCATATTTCAAAAGCAAACAGTAGCTCTTGGGAATGTTTAATGAGGCTTCACATCAAAATTGCTTTTTGAACTTTAATATAATTTTTCTCATTGTTTCAGGTCATCTTTCACATCAAATTAATTATTTTCCAAGACGCTTCTGTGAAGAAGAGATAGAGGTAACGAAGAAGACTCAATGAGGATAAAGGTTAATAATGTTCATTGCTTAAAGCAGTGTTTCCCAAACTCGGTCCTCGGGTCCCCAAGGGTTGCACATTTTTATTTTTTACTCTTGCATTACACAGCTGATTCAAATATTCAATTAAGCATCAATATTTGATTATTTGAATCAGCTGTGTAGTGCTAGGGAATAAACCAAAATGTGCACCCCTTGGGGTACCCAGTACCGAGTCTGGGGAAACGCTGGTTTATAATGTTCAGGTGCTAGAGTCTGCATGGACAATGTGATAACATATTTTCATTGTATCTCTTTTTCCAGCTGGTGCCTCATATCTATGGCAATTCAAAAACTATCTTCCCCTCACACATTTAAATTATTATCAAGCAAGTGTCCTCTATTTCTGTTTCAGTAGGAAGTGTCCTCTCTCTCTTTTCCCATTGGGTATGTCAAAGGCAATCTATGATGATGATAACCTATTGGTCTGGTTGGTTCTCCATTTGAGAAAGAGAGATTAAATTCCCTTTGGAGTGTAAAGAGAGCAAATTTGCAGCGTACGCCTGCATCTGTGACTGTCTCTGTCTCCGTGAGTTTAAACCTTTTATACTACATCACCGAGTGCCCTTGGCCTTTGGATAGGAAAAGACTGGGGAAGAAGCCTTGATCATGTACAGAGAGTAATGTTGAGTGAGCCCATTAAAACAAATGTGTCATATGACAACAGAGTCCTTGAAATACAAATTGCTCTGTAATATATTCAGACTTGCTGCCAACATGGTGGAATACATTTTAGGGAATGGGAAAATGAGGTAATGGAAGTGTTAGCCTCTCTCTCTGAGGGTAAAGCACCTTCCAAGCTGGTTTTAATGTATATGTTTCCAAGAGCTGCTGTTATAGCAGGTGGACACATCTAATTTATTTACAGATAGAGTGGAGACAATATTAAGGGCTGGTTTCCCAGGCATGACAAGACATTCCCAGAAATTCTCCATTGAACATGCTTTTTAGTCCAGGACAAGGCTTAATCCATTTCTGGGAAAACACCCCCAAATGTTAAATGGGTCGTAACATGGTAAACAAACAAAAAACGTTGGATTTCACCTGATTTTAACACTCTGTCATAAAGAGTATATGTTCAACTTTATAAAAAAATAGATACAGTTGAAGTCGGAAGTTTACATGCACTTAGGTTGGAGTCATTAAAACTCCTTTTTCAACAACTCCACAAATTTCTTGTTAACAAATTATAGTTTTGGCAAGTCGGTTAGGACAACTACTTTGTGCATGGCACAAGTAATTTTCCAACAATTGTTTATCATAATTCCAGTGGGTCAAAAGTTTACATACACTAAGTTGACTGTGCCTTTAAACAGCTTGGAAAATTCCCATAAAATGATGTCATGGTGTCACGCCCTGGTCTATATTTATTATGTTATCTTCATTTATTGAGTCAGGCCAGGGTGTGACATGGGTTTATTTGTAGTGTGTTTTGTCTTGGGGTTGTGTGGGGTGTATAGATTAGTCCATGGCTGCCTGAGGCGGTTCTCAATCAGAGTCAGGTGATTATCGTTGTCTCTGATTGGGAACCATATTTAGGTAGCCTGGGTTTCACTGTGTGTTTGTGGGTGATTGTTCCTGTCTCTGTGTTTGTTGCACCAGTCAGGGCTGTTTCGGTTTTCAACGTTTGTTGTTTTGTATTGTTCGTGTTTCTTCGTAATTAAAGATGTATCAAACGAACCACATTGCATTTTGGTCCGATCCTTATTCCACCTCTTCGTCAGAGAAGGAGGTAGAAGAAAGCCGTTACACAATGACCCCAAGCATACTTCCAAAGTTGTAGCAAAATGGCTTAAGGAAACATAGTCAAGGTATTGGAGTGGCCATCACAAAACATTGACCTCAATCCTATAGAAAATGTGCAGGCAGAACTGAAAAAGCATGTGCGAGCAAGGAGGCCTACAAACCTGACTCAGTTACACCAGTTCTGTCAGGAGGAATGGGCCACAATTCACCCAACTTATTGTGGGAAGCTTGTGGAAGGCTACCCGAAATGTTTGACCAAAGTTAAACAATTTAAAGGCAATGTTACCAAATACTAATTGAGTGTATGTAAACTTCTGACCCACTGGGAATGCGATGAAAGAAATAAAAGATGAAATAAATCATTCTCTCTACTAATATTCTGATTTCACATTCTTAAAATAAAGTGGTCATCATAACTGACCTAAAACAGGGAATTTCTACTCAGATTAAATGTCAGGAATTGGGAAAAACTGAGTTCAAATGTATTTGGCTAAGGTGTATGTAAACTTCCGCATTCAACTGTATATATTCCCAACTCAAGAGGTTAAATAAACAAAAAAATACTATAGTGGGTGGCCATTAAGTGACAAATAACGTACATGGTTGACCATAGCAGGGTTGACGATTTCATCTTAAATCAGCCATAAATGGGAGATGGAGGAATAGAGCTGTGCTCAGGCAGAGGGCTCGTTGTCAGGAAGACTGAATACGATTTTGAACTTTGTGTGTTGAGCTCTCTGGCGCCCAGAGTTGTTGTGGCATCACCCAAGTGGGTGCTTCACAGAGTGCAAGAGGAGAGGTTCAGTGTCTATATGACATATGCTGCTTCCCAGACTTGCCCTCTATAAGATCATCAGCAGACTCCATCACCATCATTTACCAGACTCTGACCAGCTCCCTCTGCTCAAGCACCCTCTCCATCTGCAAAGGATGCAGCTTTTACATGGTCTCTATTGGTTGACCTGTCATTATATATTGCTTGTTTGTTTGTTTAGTTTTTGCCTATAAAGCGCTTTGAGATTTCTATCATAAAAAGCGCTATAGTAGTTTGGGTAACACTTAATTTACACCCAGTGTCATACGACTTTATGAAACGGTCATAACAATGTCATAATGGCATTACAGCTGAAATAACTTGACATAACATGGTCCATAACACTGTCGTGACCCATATATTTACACCTGTTGTGACATCTACTGTGTTATTTTATGGCTGGTTATGACACCTACTTAAGAGTGTAAAATCCCACAACCTACCACGGTAGTTATTATATGGCTGGTTATGACACCTACATAAGAGTGTAAAATCCCACAACCTACCACGGTAGTTATTTTATGGCTGGTTATGACACCTATATAAGAGTGTAAAATCCCACAACCTACCACGGTAGTTATTTTATGGCTGGTTATGACACCTATATAAGAGTGTAAAATCCCACAAAACCTACCACGGTAGTTATTTTATGGCTGGTTAGGACACCTATATAAGAGTGTAAAATCCCACAAAACCTACCACGGTGGTTATTTTATGGCTGGTTAGGACACCTATATAAGAGTGTAAAATCCCACAAAACCTACCACAATAGTTATTTTATGGCTGGTTAGGACACCTATATAAGAGTGTAAAATCCCACAAAACCTACCACGGTAGTTATTTTATGGCTGGTTAGGACACCTATATAAGAGTGTAAAATCCCACAAAACCTACCACGATAGTTATTTTATGGCTGGTTAGGACACCTATATAAGAGTGTAAAATCCCACAAAACCTACCACGGTAGTTATTTTATGGCTGGTTAGGACACCTATATAAGAGTGTAAAATCCCACAAAACCTACCACGGTAGTTATTTTATGGCTGGTTAGGACACCTATATAAGAGTGTAAAATCCCACAAAACCTACCACGATAGTTATTTTATGGCTGGTTAGGACTCCTATATAAGAGTGTAAAATCCCACAAAACCTACCACGATAGTTATTTTATGGCTGATGAGGGACAGTTTTTTTTATTACTTAAAATAAGTGGGTTAAAAAATCTTCCTAGAAGTCACAGGGGGTGCATGGATGGACATGTCAAAATGGCACTTTCGCAAGTCTTCATTCATATTAAAAAAATCTGATTTATTGAATTCTCTATGTGGTCTATATTAAAGGGCACTTCATTTAATATAATAGGCTGTTCAAATTCCATATTGGTGCACAATTTAAACAAAAAATATCAAAAGGCACTCATTTTGTGGAATGGGCCAAATATTAGATCTATAATAACAATATTACATCACAAGGTAATGCATTATTATTCACTAAATAGCCTGCATACAGTAGAATTGAAAATGATGTTACTATTTTCAGTGAGTGAAATCCTATACATAATAATGCATTGAAATAAAAGGCATATAATCAAAAGGGATTACTAATCATCAAGGACGCATGTAAGTCTAACAAAATCAACCAAACAATGGCGGAAATCAAAGTACTAAAGGAAAATCTACACCTTTGCTCATCTGATAGCCTACAGGTAGGCCCATAGTGGAGCTCCATGCTGGATGGACAGCGAGCAATATGTAATGTATGTACTTTTCATGCAAAGACATACTGTCACGTAACAAGATTACTTTTGTGAAATGTAACAAAGAATATTTCATTACTTTTTCACAGAACAAATCCCAACCCTGATTGCAGCACATTTCTTCAACATCAACAGTTTAACAAATATATCCAATCACTTTTAAAAGGATGAGAGTACAACAACATCCTATAATGGCAGCTCTGTTCATTATGCAGATTCATCTCAGCTTGGTCTGCAGAGAAAGGATTGATAAAGACAGAAGATAAAGTGAGAGTGCTGCAGTGGGTGAACACATTATATGCAATTAAAACAGCATATTATGAATGTGCTTAAATATATCCCTGAAGTAGAAGTGGAAATGAAGCATTGCTAAAATTGTCTACCGACTTCACTTTCCAAAGACGCACGCGAAACAGGTAGAAGAACAATTTATTTACACTGAGTGCACAAAACATTAGGAACATCTTCCTAATATTGAGTTACACCCCCTTTTGCCCTCAGAACAGCCTCAATACGTTGGGGCATGGACTTTACAAGGTGTTGAAAGCATTCCACAGAGAAGTGGGCCCATGTTACTCTAATGCATCCCACAAGGGCCCATGTTGACTCTAATGCTCTAAAGTCAAGTTGGCTGGATGTCCTTTGGGTGGTGGACCATTCTTGATACACACGGGAAACTGTTGAGCATGAAAAACCCGGCAGCATTGCAGTTCTTGACACACTCAAACCGGTGCGCCTGGCACCTACAACCATTCCCCCTTTCGAAGGCACTTAAATATTTTGTCTTGTCCATTCACCCTCTGAATGGCACACATACACAATCCATGTCTCAATAGTCTCAAGGCTTAAAAATCCTTCTTTAACCTGTCTCTTCCCCTTCATCTACAATGATTGAAGTGGAATTAACAGGTGACATCAATAAGGATGCATAGCCTTCACCTGGATTCACCTGGTGAGTCTGTCATGGAAAGAGCATGATGTTTTGTACACGCAGTGAATATATTCTCTTAGCACGAGGTCAGATCTGAACCTGAAATAAAGATACTGTGCAAAAAATGTTCACAAACAAACCTGCCTGCAGTTGGGTGTTTATTAACTAGATTTGAATAAAGATTGATTCTAATAGACATATACTTGCCTTTGATGACAATCATCATACACTATCACAATGACCAAGGACAGATACAGTGCAGTACAGTGCAGTACAGTGGAGTGAAGTAGGCCCGCAGTATAGGAAATGGCAGTAATGACAGAAAGAAGAACTAAGTTTGAAGAGACAGCTACAATTTCTACCTTACTGGTATTAGTGCTGAGTAGTCCACTAATGCATTTAGCTATTCAGCAAGCTAAGGAAGCGATTTTAAAACCACCCTACTGTAGCAGTGCCCTAGACAGGCATCTATTCATATTTTCATAGAAATGTAATTCAACAAAACTCCTAGGCCTGCTTCCATGTCATATTACATAGAGCCTTTATCAAATACTTTATCATAGTTCATCATATAGCATGTGAATCTTGTGTTAGGCTGAGGACTTGCTACCGAAAGATTTTCAAATCACATATACACCGACTCTTTGCTGACCTCCTTCCAGGCCTTTACAGGCCTCTATCTACAAACTAGTTATGGACATGATATACAGTTTAAGATAAAACCTACATAGTGTTATCTATACAAAACGATTGTCAATTCTCGAAGGTCAGGCTGTGAATACGGCATTAAAGGAGACTGGACTGCAGGAAGGATGAAAGAAGGCTAACTGGTACGATAGGAAAGGATCAACACCTCTGAGGTGTTATCTATCTGCCTCACAGAGGTTTGGATCGAGAAAAAAAGAACATTTGATTATATTAAGATATAGCAAGGTTCAGTAACTTCACCACCCACAGTACATATTTGCCACAGGCCTACGGTTGTAAGTGTATTGTAAAATGTAATTATCCATTGTATGTTTGATGATACAAAAAGCCCTAACTATACCATAACTCTGTACCATTCACAGGGTTTTGAACATCATGAATTGTTTTTTTTTTCTAGTTTGTTTTAGTCAAAATGTTGTGTTCCGTGGATGCATACTCCTCCTACAGCATGGAAAGAACAATAAAAAATAAAAAATTGTGCTGGACCAAGCTGAAAAAGACCATTATTCACTTTCAATGAGGACAACCTTGATATATTGCCAATTCATCTGGTAGAATGCTGCTGCGTCATAACTAATTTTTCATCTTAAAAGAAAATAACATGAGTGGGAAAGTGCATCATACAGTTTGCGAATAAGTTGTTTTGTAACACCTACAATGTGTTACTACAGTAACAAATGTAGTAATAACCTTGTAGTTACATAGGAACTGAAATGTAGATATCACTAAATGAATTCAACTGAGGCTTCAAATCAAGTCTGACATTTGTAAACGCTTTTCTTCTAAGATTTCAGAGCTAAGATTGAATTTTTATTTGGTTATCTTTTTTTCTGCTATAAAACTGTATAATTCCAGCTTTGATATGTATTCTGTTCTACATTTGACCCTTTTCTAGGCTGAGCTCATTTGCATTTTGTATGTAAATGTGTGCAGGCCTACATCACTTCTGAGGAAGAAAATTCAAGTGTGGTTAGGTAAGAATATAGTACAATTATAGATTTGGGTGGAAAATGGAATGATTGGAAGGTTTACTGCTCACATCACCCTTTCAGAGTAGGTTAATTAGTCTAAGGGACATGTTCTCTCAATTACAATTTGCAGTCTGACAGGCATATACCCACTGATGTTTGTGGCACATGCCAGCTCATGCATCTGTGTTTGAATCTTACATTGCCAATTGAGAACAGAACACAAGGAGACTCTAACAATACGTGATGACTTGGAAAATAACATAATGTCAGCTAGATGGCAACAGTGGCCCTGTCATTAACCTAGCTACAGTTTCTGTAAATCTGAATACAGGTGTTCACTCCCTCTGTCTGTTGATACGAATCACCATAACACATTATGTTCTTCCATATAGGCAGCATTCTTTGTTTATTTAGTTCTATTCCCAGTTTATAATGTTGGTCTGGTTATGGCACTCATTGACTTCCATCTGCAAAATGTCATATTCATTTTTGCTTTATGGATCTGAGCTTTTAGTGTGCTCTGAATGAATAAAGCTAACTTATGCACTGATTCCAATTCAATGTCTCTCTTTTTTCTCTCATGCTTAGCTATCTAAATGGATCTATCCAGCTATGTAGGCTATTATACTGAACCAAGAATGTTGTTTTATATAAAAGTCCACAAGACATTTTGAAAGAAAAATCCAACAACCAGTATAAAAAAAGTAACTTCAAAATATCAATTTCAGGCTGTGTGGTGCCTCTTCGATTGGATATCAAAGCAAATGTCTATTTAAAAAGGGCAGGTAAATGGAATGAATAAAAGGTTTCATGGATTGCAGGGTTTTTAAAGGATAAAACTATGGACATTTTCCCTTGACAAACCCTGGATTTTGGGCATGCTCTTGTCTCTTTCTGGCTGTGAAAGTCAATGTGACATCAGTCTGATGGTGAGCTTTCAATGATATTGAAAGGCAAGAACATCATACAATTCACTAATTTATTTTACGTAGGGCTACATAATGGGTTGAACGTTCTAATTATACATTTGACTGATTCCAGACTGAATTTGAAATGTACAAATAATAATGCATCACTTCTAAACAGATCCATTTCTGAACATAACATTTAATTTTATGGTTCAGAAAAGCACCAGTCCATCTGGTCAAGTCATTTGCACATTCAACCAGGGATTTAGCGCCATCAAGTGGTTATTGAACAACACAGAAAGGCACTGAATAACTTACACCTGTAATTTGCTACGTATTATTCCAAACATTGAGCTACAGCAGTCGTTGTCATGCCATTTAAGACAAGGGGGGACAGTTTGTTTAATGGCCTTATTTCTATTACAGCATATTGGATGACTGTCATTCAAATCAATTTTATTTTTTCAAATCAAATTCAGTTTTTCTTTAAGAAGCCCTCCTGTTCTCCACTCATTACCTGTATTAACTGCATCTGCTTGAACTCGTTACCTGTATAAAAGACACCTGTCCACACACTCAATCAAACAGACTCCAACCTTTCTACAATGGTCATGACCAGAGGGCTGTGTAAGGACATCAGGGATAAAATTGTAGACCTGCACAAGGCAGGGATGGGCTAGTTCAAGATGACGGTCAATCACCCTCGGTCTGGGGCTCCATGCAAGATCTCACCTCGTGGGGCATCAATGATCATGAGGAAGGTGAGGGATGAGACCAGAACTACACGGCAGGACCTGGTCAATGACCTGAAGAGAGCTGGGACCGCAGTCTCAAAGAAAACCATTAGTAACACACTACGCCGTCATGGATTAAAATACTGCAGCGCACGCAAGGTCCCCCTGCCCAAGCCAGCGCATGTCCAGGCCCGTCTGAAGTTTGCCAATGACCATCTGAATGATCCAGAGGAGGAATGGGAGAAGGTCATGTGGTCTGATGAGACAAAAATAGAGCTTTTTGGTCTAAACTCCACTCGCCGTGTTTGGAGGAAGAAGAAGGATGAGTACAACCCCAAGAACACCATCCCAACCATGAAGCATGGTGGTGGAAACACCATTCTTTGGGGATGCTTTTCTGCAAATGGGACAGGACGACTGCACCATATTGAGAGGAGGATGGATGGGGCCATGTGTCGCGAGAACTTGTCCAACAACTTCCTTCCCTCAGTAAGAGCATTGAAGATGGGTCGTAGCTGGGTCTTCCAGCATGACAACGACCCGAAACACACAGCCAGGGCAACTAAGGAGTGGCTCCGTAAGAAGCATCTCAAGGTCCTGGAGTGGCCTAGCCAGTCTCAAGCTCTGAACCCAATAGAAAATCTTTGGAGGGAGCTGAAAGTCCGTATTGCCCAGCGATAGCCCCGAATCCTGAAGGATCTGGAGAAGGTCTGTATGGAGGAGAGGGCCAAAATCCCTGCTGCAGTGTGTGCAGCCCCCCCGGACTACAGCTTTTCATACTCTATCAAAGGGGTGGGGGGACAGCCTCTATTTTTGACGAATGCACTCAGTTGGCTACTTTGGGTAAACTTTGCGTTTGGCTACTCTGGGTATTTTGAGCATCATGCTATGCTGTTTAAATGTCAGCCACCAGTGTGGGACATAACCCTGTAACGGCCACCAAAGCGCTGCTCCACATTCTTTACTGATTTCTCTGAACTATTGTCTATTGTCCTTGAGAACTATGATAAAATCATTGTGTTAGGTGATTTAAATATTGATGTTGACAAAAAGCCTGACTCCAAGACTATTGAATGTATTATTATATTTTGAGTTCTATGGACTTTATCCAACACATTACTGGGCCCAACCATAACTGCGGCCATACTCTGAACCTGGTTATTACCAAGGGGCTTTCTATTGACACATCATCTATTCTTGATGTTGCTTTGTCTGATCACCACTACCTTGTTGCTCATAGCACAGGGTAACACTGAACGCATTATTAAGAAACGCTATCTTACCTCTGAAGTTGCTACAGATTTTATTGAGTGTATGAACACCACCTATTCTGCCATCCTCTTGTGATGATTTAGTTGATGACTTGAATAGTGAATTAATGGCAACCATTGATACCATAGCTCCAGTAAGGTTGATAAAGTCCATATCCAAATGGAGAGCCCCTTGGATGAGTGAGGAAACTAATCAATTAAAGAGAAATTGCAGAAAGGCAGCGTGAAAGTGGAGAAAGTCATAGTTGCAGGTCCATTATGATATTCTGAGATGGCAACTTGGCAGTTAGAAATGTCAGATGGGCTAATTTTTCTAACTTGACCACTTATAATCAGAATAATTCAAGTGTGCTCTTCTAGACTGTTGATAAATCCTACCCCCACAAACCTATGTGAACTTTCCCTCACATCTAAATGGGGTGAGTTTGCAACATATTTCCGAGATAAGATAAAACATTAGGCTGGGAATCAGACAAGCAAGACCTGATGAGAAGTTTGATATGTGCCCTAGTCTACCACGCAAAGTCATTATTGATTTATTTTTCCTGGTTGACACAGACATGCTCAGGAAAGTGATATCACAACTCAAGCCTTCTATGTGCCGTCTTGATCCTATCCCCACCACCTTCTTCAAAACAGTTTTGAATTGCATACCTGAAGAATTGCAAGCTATTGTTAAACACTCCCTGATCACAGGCACTTTTCCTACTGCACTAAAAGCACAATTCTGGATAAATACATTTTCATAGAGCTAAATTATTTTTGTCATGACTGTCCTGTGAGGATCTGAATGGGTCAGATCAGTTTGGCAATGGATGACAGTAACCAGACCCTCGCTCACCCACAGAGGGGAGGAGGGAGCTGATGGGGGGATGACACCTCATGCCCTGTTGTCAATCAAGGAGAGAGAACATCCTTCTCCAAATTTACACAGGAATACTCCTTTGTTCACAGACATTTCCCTCCAAAACTCTAACACGTTCTAAAGCTGGAAAAATATTTCTAACATAGAAATGTGGAGAATGGTCAGATATCTAAAGAATAATAATTTAATATGGGTTGTTATTTTGTGATGTCATTAAAAGTGTTATAAAGGAAAAACTGTAACTTGAAAAGTATATACACTAGATGTACAAAGTCTCCATCCTTTACATTGTGCATGAAACATAAACAATTATGAAAGTATTTTTGCTAACATAATAATGTGATTTTAGGAGCCAAAAGAGATCCTTTGTCTCATATAAACTTTGCACAGTAAGTAGTCACGCACCAAATGAGGTCAGAGAGCGTGTCAGCCTGACAGAAACGTCCCTTTCGACCAGAGTGCATGAAAAAATAGGTTAAAAAAATAACATTGAGACCAGAAAGGCATCGAGCTGCAGCTCACATCTAAAGAGGTTCGAACTCTGAATATCAACACGAGGTAGAGGTGAGAAGCTCACCTCCCGGACAATCCCTGGTATGGCTGATTAGCCATCCTAACTAAAGTAACCAGAAAAGCTAATTTAAGTGGGACCATTCTACTACTCTTCAAACCATCCTGTTCTACCACTCTCAAATCACCGTATTCTACTACTCTTATCACAAATGGGAACCATCGACACGGCCGGCTAGACTATCTTCCAAGGTGAATAACATGGAGAGTCAACCTTTAGTTAATATGCTCGCAGGATCTGGAATAGCCTGCCAGAGAACCCCCGGGGGGGCAAAACTGTGGACATATTTAAAAGAGATCTTAATAAAACACCCCTTTTTAGCTTGACTTTTCTTAGGGTTCTTTTTAGGTGTTCAGTTTTTATTGTTATTCTTCAGTTTTTTTTCTTCCTGTGGAGCACATTGTGTGGCATTCTGTCTGAAATGTCTTGTATAAATAAAGCTTGATTTGATTTTATACCCTAAACCCTAACCTCAACCCCTATCCTAACCCTAACCCTAAACGCAACCATAACCCTTACCAAACCCTTACCTTAACCATTGTAAATGTAAACTTCAATGGGGTGGGGACATCACAAGGTTTCCAGATAAGAAGGACCCAACAAAGATGGAAGGCAGGTGGGAGGTGGCGAGATCAGGTGGATCCATTCTAGCCAATGATAGGGCAGATATGCATGTGACCAACAGATACAACTAAGTAATTTTTCTGAAAGTTGCCGAATGCCACATGCTTCCACTTATATCAGTACATTGTAACAGCCCAGTGGCGTGTATTCATGGATGCCAAGGGAAGCAAGGGTTCCGCAAAAAAATGGACCAAGAAAAAAATACGTATTTTTCATCTCTGTGTTTCATAATTTTTCTTCAATTCACAAGAGCCTGAATGTACTGTATCTCATCGGAGAAAGCATCTGAGGCCGCGAAACAGTGCCCATCTGTCTCTGTATGTGTAGGCCATCTATCTGATGCTGTCTGCTCCAAAAGAGTATGACATTGCAATAGCATTGACTGCAAGGGAAGCCAGTGAGCATTTGGCCAAAGATTTTTTTAATCAAAACCAAGATGGACCACAGCCTGTCGTTTCCAATGCGAACAAATTAGTCATGGTGGGCAGAACAAGCAAGGAGGTGGGAAGAGCCAAGCACGAGCTAGAGAGATCCTATTGGCCCGTTCTAGCATGAGTTCCACTTATTTGTTGTTTTTGTTGTTTTTTAAAGTAAAAAATAATACAAACTAAATCTAAGCAGCCAATTACTTTGTTATTTATTTACATCTCTCATGCCATTTTCCCATTGCTATAGTTATAGTTATGACATCATATAATGAATGTAGTGCTCAGTAGAAAGTATATTTACTGGCGAATTGTAGCTAGCCATCAAGTGATTCTATGGAAATCAAGTCCAGTCTGCTGTAGAACTCGACGTTGTGCAATACACACTCTCGTTGTACTGAACGGGACTACTGGACT
Organism: Oncorhynchus masou masou; assembly: GCF_036934945.1. Taxonomy (NCBI): domain Eukaryota; kingdom Metazoa; phylum Chordata; class Actinopteri; order Salmoniformes; family Salmonidae; genus Oncorhynchus; species Oncorhynchus masou. Next base: position 28,610,250 of record NC_088214.1, on the reverse strand, counting down.
TCGTTTTTCTTTGTTTATAAATGATTTGGCAAAATGAATTAAACAGTTAAATATTGGAGTAAGATATGATGATGAAATGCTAAGTATCCTTTTATATCCTGATGATATTATTTTGATGGCAGAAACTGAACAAGACCTGCAGAAAATGTTATTATGTGCAGTCAATTGGTGTAAAAGATGGAGACCCATGATCAACCAGACAAAAACACAGATAATGCATTTTAGAAAACCAGGTGCTAAGAGAAGTGTTTTTCAGTTTTGTTTTGGTGAGACATTCTTGAGTTTACTAGCATTTATAAATATTTGAGTATTTTTATTGATGAACATAGTTCCTTTCTTTACGGAGCATCTGCCCTGGCCGACTCAGCAAGTAGAGATCTTGGGGGAGTTATAGGAAAAACAAAAACACTAAAAGTTATCGGTTATGCTACAAATTCCAAACTGTATCAGACATGTGTGTCCTGGTCTGGACTATTCATCAGGAGTGTGGGCTGCTAAGATGTATTTTAGAAAGGAAAATGTCCATAACAGAGAGATGTACAGTATATTACTTTTTAGGTGTCCACAAGTTTGCACCCATACTTGCAATAACTGGGGACATTGGCTGGGAACCCTGTAAGGTGAGATGGAATGCGTGTATGGTGAGACTTTGGAATAGACTATTGGATATGCCAACTGCCAGAATAGCTAGTAACATTTTTTTATGGGATCTATCCATAGAGACAGCCTGGACAACTGAAATGTCTGACCTTTTTCAACAGTCTGACATCTGTACAAAAAACAAATTAAGGGAGACATAAATATGATTAAAAAACAACTGATGCAATACAACAACAACAACAAATGGAGGAGATTAATCATAAACCCAAATTGAGAACCTTTTGTTTGATTAAGGGTGAATCTGTGTGTGAGCTGTATATTATGTATAACCTAGTTAAAAGCAAGAGATCACTATGTGCACAGGTAAGATCAGGGATATTGTACTCTGCGTATTGAAACAGGTAAGATCAGGGATATTGTCTCGTCTCTGGGTATTGAAACAGGTAAGATCAGGGATATTGCGTCTGCGTATTGAAACAGGTCGGTATTGTGGTGAAATGGAAGAGGAAAGACTATGTAACCTTTAAAAAATAGAGAGTGAAACTCAGTTTATCCTCTACGATATACGCTTGCTCTTATTCCAGAAAGCACACCAGATATATACTGGCATTATGTGGCTGAGTGATGAGGAGAAATGTAAGTGTTTTTTTGTCCATTGTGTCTTTCTGTTTGCGGAATATTTAGATAAATCCTGGAATAAAAGAAAAAGGGCTACCTACAATTAAATTGTAAAAATGTTTTGCTTCTATGTGGTAAATGGCATGTGTGTATATAGATTGTGTATAGGCTTGACTCCCATATGAATCTTCTTTTTTTGCCAAACTGGTTTCAAGTGACTTCTGTATCTTTTTATTTCTGTATTTATTTGTCTGTCTGTCGTAATGAATGTATATATGTATGTATATTATTTTACTGCTCTAAGGACGTAATTATTGTTTGGATAACCTTATTTACTATTATGTATAGATTATTTTATTTTTTTTTTTTATAGATTATTATATTCGCACTCTTTATACAATGCAGACTACACCGGAAGAAGAATTAGCATTTAATTACCATAGTGAATTTTTTGTAATGTTTGTTTATGTGTCAATTAATCCCATAAGGGATGGGTTGCCAATTGGCGATTTGACACGAAAATAACATTTCATTAATCAATTTGACAAAATCGGTATCCCTTCTCGTCATGACCAGCGGAGGCTGCTTTGAAGCTCCCGCGGCTGTGGAAAACAGGAAGTAGAATGACGTTTGTTATCACAGTCACATGCTCAAGTCAAGCTCGATCAGCTGACTGCATTCCTTCCATTTTTGATGGTTAGACTTTTCTTCTCCAATTGAACGATTTCGGGGGGGTGATTAACATTATTTGTATTATTCAGACCGTTTGGCGTCAATTGTAAACACCAACCTGAAGGTAGTGTTGTGAGATTGCCCGTAAAATATCGCGGTTTGGGTGATTGAGTGGATCATGAACGGACACGCCATTCTCTACACCGGGGTCACTTTGGCCTTCTGGAGTACTATTCTCATCGTTGGTAAGAAAACGTTGTATATTTGCTAGCTAATGTAATTGGTGTAGTTAGCTAATTATGATGATGTCAAAAATATACTTGATAAAAATATTTTAAAAAACACTTTGTATTTATTGATTGTGAATATCTGCTTGACAGATACTGTGCTGACTTGTTAACTAACGTGACGTTATCCCGCTGCGCTGCTAGTTAGTAGGAATTAAGTTGTCTCTGCAGTGATGGCTTGTTCACATATGTCATAATGTTTCATGATCCCTAGTTATTTAGCTTTCTAGCTTCTTTGCATTGTATGTTGTTATTTACGCTTGTGGCACTGCCGTCCAAAAACTTGTTTAGCCATTTGTTTGTAAGAATTTGACCAAATACTTACTTCCTGTAACGTAGCTAACTAACTAGTTAACGTTAGCTAGTAAGCGATTAACTAACTAATGTTCGACTGCCTAATATAAGGCCCTGCACTAACAGCATAACTTTACTATAGAAACCGTATATACCACAACATAGCTCAATAAATCAAGCTAGCTTAGTTTCTACAGTCAGAAAAATAGGAACCTAAGCACTTCCCGTGTGAGGGTGCGCTATCACGCTTGCCTTCTGATATTTCATAATTTCTCGGGCACAATTTGGTTCTGTAACTCAGTGGCTTGACATTGCGTGTACTGTACAGAACTGTTCTGTACTGCATCACACATACATCTACATACAGTGTACACACACCTGCATAAACTCATGAAAACGTTTCCACTTTTTTTCTGCGTTGGTGATATTTTTCAGGTATCTGCTACACAATCTTCGACCTTGGATTCCGCTTTGATGTGGCATGGTTAGTATGACAGTCTCTTGTCTTAGTTGGAATAGTAGGATATATCATAGGCATAGAATTTTAGCCTATATTCTTGAGTCTGGTGCTGATTACAAATAGAATTCCAGTCAGGTGGTATTTCAGAAGTGTTGACCGAGACTAAAGCTTAGAATGTTTGATTTCCATGGTAAAATGATACTCTCTCACTCAGGTTCTTGACAGAAACGTCGCCCTTTATGTGGGCAAACCTTGGGATTGGCTTGGCCATCTCGCTCTCTGTTGTCGGAGCAGCTTGGTGAGTATTCTTAATTTCCCCCTTTTGAGTGTTGCATCAGAAGAGATTGTCCAATATGAATAGGGAAGTTCTGAATTTAGATTTGAAAATTCAAATAGCAACTAGTGTCTTGTCCCCATCCTCTTCCCTATTTCAGCAGGCTAAATTACTACTCGTGGATGGCAGGAGTATTATTTTAGTGTATCACTGTTTTTATGTTCTGCTTCATGTAGGGTTGGTCTGATTTTTATGATTAAATCGAATATCTTGATTTGACATTGACGATATTTTGTGACGTGCTAGACTATACTCTACTTGAACTTTATTAGTTAAGCGGTATCAATATGTTAAATGATGTCTACATTTAATTAACTAAGCCTTAGTTTTCACCAAACTAAGATTATTAAGTGAGAATGTGACAATAATATTGAAAATAAATGCAAATTACACAGTCTGGAATTATCTAGTCATTAACGGCGCAACACGATAATATCGAATATTGCAATATTTGGAGTAACATTGTAGAAGAGGTCCCCCAGGTATCATCCAAACCTAGTTTTATGTTCATAATGAATTTAGTTTTCCTTGTTTTACAGGGGCATTTACATCACAGGTTCCAGCATCATAGGAGGTGGTGTAAAAGCACCACGGATTAAAACAAAGAATTTGGTCAGGTAAGATATTCAAAGTGAAAATGTGTCATTATGGGCCGGTTTCTCAGACCCAGATTAAGTTTACCCCTGGACTAAAATCACCATTTTAAAAATGCTTTTTAGTCCAAATCTAGGCTTAGTTTATGTCTATATTTGCGTAATGTGTATATATACATTCAAAAGTTTGGGGACACCTATTCATTCCAGGGTTTTTCTTTCTTTTTTTACTATCTTCTACATTGTAGAATAATAGTGAAGACATCAAAACTATGAAATTACACATATGGTCCCCGAGTGGCGCAGTGGTTTAGGGCACTACATCTCAGTGCTAGAGGCATCACTACAGACCCTGATTCGATCCCGGGCTGTATCACAACCGGCCGTGATTGGGTGTCCCATAGGGCGGCGCACAATTGGCCCAGCGTCATCCAGGTTAGGGGAGGATTTGGCCGTTGTAGGCCGTCATTGTAAAATAAGAATTTGTTCTTAACTGACTTGGCTAGTTAAATAAAGGTTAAAATAAAAATATGGAATTATGTAGTAACCACAAGTGATAATCAAAATATATTTGAGATTCTTCAAAGTAGCCACCCTTTGCCTTGATGACAGCTTTGCACACTTCGCATTCTCTCAACCAGCGTCATGAGGTAGTCATTTCAATTAACAGGTGTGCCATGTTAAAAGTTAATTTGTGGAATTTCTTTCCTTAATGCGTTTGAGCCTGTTAATTGTGATGTGACAAGGTAGGGGTGATATACAGAAGATAGCCCTATTTGGTAAAAGACCAAGTCCATATTATGGCAAGAACAGCTCAAACAAGCATAGAGAAACGACAGTCCATCATTACTTTAAGACAAGAAGGTCAGTCAATCCGGAACATTTCAAGGACTTTGAAGTGCCGCTGCAAAAAACATCAAGCGCTATGATGAAACTGGCTCTCGTGAGCACTGCCACAGGAAAGGAAGACCCAGAGTGACCTCTGCTACAGAGAATAGGTTTGAGTTACCAGCCTCAAATTGCAGCCCAAATAATAGCTTCAGAGTTCAAGTAACAGACATCTCAACCTCGACTAACCGGTGCCCGCACACATTGACTCTGTACCTGTACTCTCTTTATATAGCCTCGCTATTGTTATTTTACTGCTGCTCTTTAATTATTTGTAACTTTTTTCCTTATTCTTTGGGGTGGGGGGGGGTATTTTTTAAATGTAAAACTGCATTGTTGGTTAAGGGCTTGTAAGTAAGCATTTCACTGTATGGTCTGCCTGTTGTATTCGGTGAATGTGACATAAGATTTGCCTCAGAGGAGACTGTGTGAATCAGGCCTTCATGGTCAAATTGCTGCAAGGAAACTACTAAAGTACTCTAGTAAGAAGAATAGACTTGCTTGGGCCAAGAAACATGAGCAATGGACATTAGACTGGTCGAAATCTGTCCTTTGGTCTGATGTCTCCAAATTTGAGAGTATTTATTCCAACCGCTGTGTCTTTGAGACACAGAGTAGGTGTACTGATGATCTCTGCATGTGTGGTTCCCACTGTGAAGCATGAAGGTGTGGGGGTGCCTTGCTGGTCACACTCAATGATTTATTTTGAATTCAAGGCACACAACCTGTATGGCTACCACAGAATTCTGCAGCGATACACCATCCCATCTGGTTTATGCTTTTTTGTGGGACAATCACCCAACACACCTCCAGGCTGTGTAAGGGCTATTTGACTAAGAAGGAGAGTGATGGAGTACTGCATCAGATGAGCTGGCCTCCACAATGGGATGAGTTGGACCGCAGAGTGAAGGAAAAGCAGCCAACAAGTGCTCAGCATGTGTGGGAACTCCTTCAAGACTGTTGGATAAGCATTCCAGGTGATCCTGGTTAAGAGAATGCCAAGAGTGTGCAAATCTGTTGTGAAGGCAACGGGTGGCTACTCTCAATCTAAAATATATTTTGATTTGTTTTACTTTCATTAATTGTTTTACTACATGATTCCATATGTGTTATTTCAGTTTTGATGTCTTCACTATTCCACATTTGTGTATGTATGTTGAAGTCGGAAGTTGGAATCCGCTTTGATGTGAAAACGAGTCATTAAAACTCGTTTTCAACCACTCTACAAATTTCTTGTTAACAAACTATAGTTTTGGCAAGTCGGCTAGGACATCTACTTTGTGCATAACATAAGTCATTTTTCCAACAATTGTTTAGACAGTTTATTTCACTTATAATTCACTGTATCATAATTCCAGTGGGTCAGAAGTTTACATACGCTAAGTTGACTGTGCCTTTAAATAGCTTGGAAAATATCAGAAAATTATGTAATGGATTTAGAAGCTTCTGATCGGCTAATTGACATCATTTGAGTCAATCGGAGGTGTACCTGTATAATGTATTTCAAGGCTTACCTTCAAACTCAGTGCCTCTTTGCTTGACATCATGGGAAAACTAAAAGAAATCAGCCAAGACCTCAAAGAAAATTGTAGACCTCCACAAGTCTGGTTCATCCTTGGGAGCAATTTCCAAATGCCTGAAGGTACCACGTTCATCTGTACATACAATAGTACGCATGTATAAACACCATGGGACTACGCAGCCGTCATACCGCTCAGGAGGGAGATGTGTTCTGTCTCCTAGAGATGGTCATACTTTGGTGCGAAAAGTGCAAGTCAATCCCAGAACAGCAGTAAAGGACCTGTTGAAGATGCTGGAGGAAAAAGGTAGAAAAGTATCTATATGCACAGTAAAACAAGTCCAGTATCGACATAACCTGAAAGGCCACTCAGCAAGGAAGAAGCCACTGCCCCAAAACCGCCATAATCAAGCCAGACTACGGTTTGCAACTGCACATGGGGTCAAAGATCATACTTTTTGGTGAAATGTCCTCTGGTCTGATGAAACAAATAGAACTGTTTGGCCATAATGACCATCGTTATGTTTGGATGAAAAATGGGGAGGCTTGCAAGCCGAAAAACACCACCCCAACTGTGAAGCACGGGAGTGGCAGCATCATGTTATGGGGGTGCTTTGCTGTAGGAGGGACTGGTGCACTTCACAAAATAGATGGCATCATGAGAAGGAAAATTGTGGATATATTGAAGTAACATCTCAAGATATCAGTCAGGAAGTTAAAGCTTGGTCGCAAATGGGTCTTCCAAATGGACAATGACCCCAAGCATACTTCCATAGTTGTCAAAATGGCTCAAGGACAACAAAAGTCAAGGTATTGGAGTGGCCATCACAAGCCCTGACCTCAATTCTATAGAAAATGTGTGGGCAAGACTGAAAAAGCTTGTGCGAGCAAGGAGGTCTACATCCCGGACTCTGTCAGGAGCCATGGGCCATGGGCCAAAATTCACCCAACTTATTGTGGGAAGCTTGTGAATGGCTACCTGAAATGTTTGACCCAAGTTAAACATTTTAAAGGCAATGCTACCAAATACTGATTGAGTGTATGGTAACTTCTGACCCACTGGGAATGTGATGAAAGAAATAAAAACTGAAATAAATAATTCTTTCTACTATTATTCTGACATTTCACATTTTTCAAATAAAGTGGTGATCCTATCTGACTTAAGACGGTGCATTTTTACTCAGATTAAATGTCAAGAATTGTGAAACTGAGTTTACATGTATTTGGGTTAAGTTGTATGTAAACTTCCGAATTAAACTATGTATGTTTTGTATTGATAAGACCAGTCTTCCCCATCAATGTTTTGTGTTAAATGCTATTGTTGTCTCGTCCTGTCCACAGCATTATCTTCTGTGAGGCCGTAGCTATATATGGGATCATCATGGCAATCGTGATAAGTAACATGGCTGAGGTAAGCATGGGAGGTGGCTTATGATATGATAATCATTTGTGTCCTTTAGAAAAAAGTACATTATTTTCTTTAATGTAGTGAAGTAAACCTATCAAAGAGAGAAATCGTAAAGTACAGATACACCCCCCCCCCAAATGACTTAAATAGTATTTTTACTTAAAGCAGTGTTGTAAAGTACTTATCACTATGACTATGGTGATCTAGTATTAAGATGTCTTTATCCCAAATGGCACCCTATTCCCTATATAGTGTACTCCTTTTGGTCAAAAGTAGTGCAATGAATAGGAAATAGGGTACCATTTGGGACTGAACATGTGGTAACTAGCCGTAGCCTCAGGAAGGGACTTCTTGGAGAACAGCCTTGAATCTTTCTTCAGGCTTACTGATGTGACACTGTAGTAGACGGCTCCAATTTTATTAGACATCATTCTATTTCGTTACACACCATCTTTCCCTTTATAGAGTTTTAGCGGCACTACACCAGAGACCATTGGGGCAAGGAACTACCAAGCAGGTAAGAAGATAATTGCTGACATTGGGTGTTAAATTGGCCTGTTTTGCATGACCATGAGTGACAAGGAGTTGGCATGATGGCACTAACAGACTGGCACTCAGGCTAGTTGTTGATTGGAAGCTGAATGCGTTCTTAATTTCCAATGATATTGAAGCAGGCTCAACATTAGATGTAAAGTAGGCACAGTTTGCCATTGGCTTCAATAGCTCAAATTATAAAATACAATTTCAGGCTATAAAGTCAAGACTGTGCTGATTGTGTTCTTTCCTGACAGGCTACTCCATGTTTGGTGCTGGTCTTACTGTGGGCTTCTCCAACCTCTTCTGTGGCATCTGTGTTGGCATCGTTGGGAGTGGAGCCGCCCTGGCTGATGCCCAGAACGGCAGCCTCTTCGTCAAAATCCTTATTGTGGAAATCTTTGGCAGTGCGATTGGGCTGTTTGGAGTGATTGTAGCCATCTTGCAGGTAACTGACATTCTTTTGCCACAGTTTTCATCCTTTGATTGGTTGAATAGCATAATCTTTCTGTAGCTGATTGCATGAACTGAATATAGGTTTGCTTCTTGTTTTTCTTATTACATACCGGTAATCAAATGTATGTATTTTCTTGTAGACGTCGAAAGTAAAAATGGGTGACTAGAAGATGTATCCGCAAGACATAAGATCACGATGACAAGATCAATGGAAGACTAAGCTGGAGAAGCAGATGGATTGTGTAAATACATAGTAAATTATTGAAATGTCTTTTTTGTCTGTGATTGTTTTTAACCATTTGCTGAAGAGTGACATATTTGCACCATTTTGTCTTAAAGGAATGCAACCGAAAGGTTAGATTAAACTGCAGGTGTTTAAGACAAAATCCTTTCCCGTTTGAATAAAATTCATGTTCGTATTACCGCATTTGTAGGGAAAAAGTAATTAATCTCTAGCAAACTTCTTGGCATTCCCCACATACTTTTACTGTTGTATCAAATTTTTTAGTCAGTAGTAGTAGGGACATTTTTTTATTATTTGGGTTTCTTTAAAGCCATATTTTGGCAATGAGGCCCTGTCTACTTCCCCAGAGTCAGATAAACTCATGGATGCCCTTTTCTGGAATCTGTGTTCAGGTAGAAGGAATTTAGAGTTTCATGAGCCATCGCAAATCCGTAAAGAGCTGTTCTGTTCATTACATGGAATTGTGATAAATGCCTGTAAAATATTGGTTTGAAGTATTGAAATGTTTGTATGCATAAGTCATGGTATAACAAAGCAAATTATTATATTTATGACTAATGTAATCCATAATGTTTTTCACTAGTTTCAGTTACTATACATTTATCAATGACTGGTGTAATTAACCAGTACTATAGTAACACTAAATGCATCAAAATGTATTGATACAAAGGTGATCTAAAGAGATATTACTCTGAAATGGTAATTGTTGGTTTTTTGACATTAGTCAGCTGTCATTCATTTAATTTGTGGATGTATGCATACCTTTTTGGTTGGCACTCTTCGGTTCTGATTGGTTAAAAATGAGAATAGTAAATTTGTTTGTGTATATAAAGGGTCTGTTTTGTGAACTGAGGGTGTTTACCATTCTATGTACCTTAGCTTGGGTTGTAATATTTTTTTGTTGATGCAAGTGGTCTTGGTCCACAGTGAATGAGCTGTGGCTGAATATACATGTATATGATTTTAAGTGACCATCTATTTTCTTTTGTTCTTTCCTTCTCAGATAGTTAACAGGGGGTTTACAGACCTATCTGAGAGTGAGAAAGGTAGCGGTTTTCTTCAAGACCATTTGCCCTTGTACATTCTGCTTTCCTCTTTTTGTGTAACTCAGCTTGAATACGCCAAGCTCCTTGTCTGTAAATGGACTGACATGTATTATTTTGGAGAGATGGTACTCGAGCAGAACATCGATAAGAACTTCTTCAGACCGGTTGGCCTTTTTCTTAGTTGTGCTTTCGTTAATTTTTTTTAAAAATTGAATGAATTAGCTGCAACATCCATGTCCACCCATGCTACTGATTAAGACTTAGATTGAGCCCTTAAATGTTAAATACAATCCTTGTGTCTATTGTCATAAACAGGCATCCATTTTAATATTCATAACATCCAATTTGCTGTGACTGTGTTCGTCCCAAATTTCGCCCTATTCCCTACACAGTGCTCTAAGTTTGACGAGCGCTATTTCCTATATATAGTGCACTACTGTTGACCAGGACCGGTTAACAGTAGTGCACTATATATAGGACATAGGGTGCCATTTGCGATGCACTTATGGAGGGCTCCCACTGAGTCCCCACCATTTTATTTAAATGATTCAGCGGTGTTCATTCCTTGCTTTTGAACATTCCTTAATGACCTTTGGTGTAATACAGGGGTGACCATCCTGGTCCTGGAGAGCCTCTGTACTGAAGCATTTTACTTCAATGGATAACATGGATAACATTTGGACTGTAAGTCCCAACTGTTGTTGGTTTCAAAGTATGCTGCTTGAGAGAGGGCTGTGAATGCTCATGTCTTACTTTGAGAGACTAGGTCCTTGGTTGGCCACCTGTACTGTAGTGGTGTGTCATGTAAATGAAGATCTCTCGACCATGCCTCTGGCTTTAGTGACTGTGTTTAATATGTTGTGGTGAATCCATTGTTTTGTCAGGTGTAAAAGTGGGTCCTCTTGACTTAATTGTCCTTGAAAGAATAAAATAGACCAAACTGACTGTTTAATCAAAGTTATTTTATGAAGCTTTTTTGTGTCAGCTGTTGTCAAAAAGGCACCAACTGCTCACAGTGTGGAACTGAGAGAAATGGCTCTCATTTACCTTGGTTTCACAGCATGACCCCCATTTTCTCCAAAAATACAACAGAGGCAGGATACTTGTCCCCATGATTAAACATGTATTTCATGTATCAAAAATGACATGAACTATTTTTTTAAACCAAATGAGCAGTTACTACCTTTTTACTTGGTAGTGCAGCCTGGCCTTGACCACAGAGCAAGCAATCAGTGTCCAAGAAACTCCCTAAAAGGAACATTTTTTTAGTAACCTGGCTCAGAGGTGTGACCCATCCTCTTCTGGATGTAAGTCGTTTTTTTAAACATTTTGTTTCTGTAATGATCTTATGTCCCAGTCCCACTCTATGTCGATAGATGGCGCTATATATTAAATCATTTGCACATTTACTGGGGACCTATTACACCTTATGCCTCTGCCTTAATTTGTACCTTTATTTAACCAGGCAAGTCAGTTAAGAACAAATTGTTATTTTCAATGATGGCCTAGGAACAGTGGGTTAACTGCCCGTTCAGGGGCAGAACGACAGATTTGTACCTTGTCAGTTCGTGCGTTTGAACTTGCAACCTTCCAGTTACTAGTCCAACGCTCTTACCACTAGGCTACCCTGCCGCTTAATTACATTTACAAAAGTGGGGGCAGCAACATTTGCTATATGAATTAATTTACTTTTATTGACATCAAATTGTACCCCACAAAAGTGACGATATTACACTTACTGTAGTCCTGTCTTTTTAGTTGCAAACTACTAGAGATGTGCCATGCTGATAGGACCTAGTGTAAGCTCCCTCTGGTGGCAGAATACCCGAGAGTTTGGACCAACTGAGACTCCGTACTGAAGAGAGAGCGAGATGAACCTGCTCGTCTCCTTTTTGCTTCATATCAACACCAAACCTGACGGATTGACTGAATTATGTAGATAGAAGATTTACTACACTATATTTGGCATATTGCCCTCCGTAAATGATCAAACAAAATGAGGCATTCATATCTGCCATGTCTTTTATATGGAAAAACGTTTTTAACAATATCTGCACGAAAAATGAAATGACCGATTTTATCATCAGAAATAAAACGGGCTCCATGCTTTATTACGTGCATTTTTTGTGAGTTTTTGTTATTTTAGTTTTTTTTAAATGACATTTACAGATTTCATATAAAAGCTTGGTGCAACAAAAAGGAAATGCATTCATAGAAGAGAGGAGGATTGCTTGCCACCTCAAGGTAAGACTATTCTATTTCATTTGTTCATCACATTTCGTTCTTTTGTTTACCTTGTATTTTTTAAATTTAGCCTGCCGTTTTGATTCTTTATTATCCCAAACATTTCCATTTATCAACATTTATATGTTTAATTGTGGTTATTGATGTTTTTGTTATGCAATTTGCTTTGGTGTCATGCACATTTTGCTGAAGCATCCTAGACCCGCGATTCTACATGCATTTGCAACGTCCTTTTTTTTGAAGAGACCCACACGTTCAACAACATTATTTCAATAAGCAGAACGGTCCTTGGAAGCAGCGATGGAAAGATCCATTATCCGCTGTCCACTGGTATCAACACTGAACAAAAATATAAACGCAAAATGTAAAGTGTTGGTGCCATGTCTCGTGAACTGTTCCATGCGCACAAAAAGCTTATTTCTCTAATTTTGTCCACAAATTTGTTTACATCCCTGTTAGTGAGCATTTCTCATTTGCCAATATAATCCATCTACCTGACAGGTGTGCTAGGTTAAGAAGCTGATAAAACAGCATGGTAATTACACAGGTGCACCTTGTGCTGAGGACAATAAAAGGCCACTCACAACTTTTGTCACACAACACTATGCCACAGATGGCTCAAGTTTTGAGGGAGCGTGCAATTGACATGTTGACTGTAGGAATGACCACCAGAGCTGTTGCCAGAATTGAATGTTAATTGTGTTGTGAACAGAGTGCCCCATGGTGGTGTTATGGTATGGGCAGGCATAAGCTACGGACAACGAACACAATTGTATTTTATCGATTGGCAATTTGAATGCACAAAAATACTGTGATAAGATCCTGAGGCTCATTATGAGGCCCATTGTTTTTAAAGTATCTGTGACCAACATATGCATATCTGTATTCCCAGTCATGTGAAATACATAGATTAGGGCCTAATGAATTAATTTAAATTGACTGATTTCCTTACACATGTAATTCAGTAAAATGTTTGAAATTGTTCCATGTTGCATTTATATTTTTGTTCAGTGTAGTTATAAGAAGATGTAGCTGAAATGATAATTGTGTAGATAGGCTATAGCAAATAAACTCATGAAATAGAGACCTGTGTGTGTGTGTGTGTGTGTGTGTGTGTGTGTGTGTGTGTGTGTGTGTGTGTGTGTGTGTGTGTGTGTGTGTGTGTGTGTGTGTGTGTGTGTGTGTGTGTGTGTGTGTGTGTATACAGAACCTGTCAAAAGTTTGGACACACCTACTCATTCAAGGGTTATTTTTACTATTTTCTACATTGTAGAATAATAGTGAAGACATCAAAACTATGAAATAACACATGGAATCATGTAGTAACCATGTGGAATCATGTAGTAACCAAGAAAGTGTTAAACAAATCAAAATATATTTTATATTTGAGATTCTTAAAAGTAGCCACCCTTTGCCTTGATGTCAGCTTTGCACACTCTTGGCATTCTCTCAACTAGCTTCATGAGGTAGTCACCTGGAATGCATTTCAATTAACAGGTATGCCTTGTTAAAAGTTAATTTGTGGAATTTCTTTCCTTCTTAATGTGTTTGAGGCAATCAGTTGTGTTGTGACAAGGTAGGGGTGTTATACAGAAGATTGCCTTATTTGGTAAAAGACCAGGTCCATATTATGGAATGAACAGCTCAAATAAGCAAAGAGAAACGACAGTCCGTCATTACTCAAAGACATGAAGGTCAGTCAATCTGGAAAATTTCAAAAACTTTGAGGGCAGTCACAAAAACCATCAAGCTGATGAAACTGGCTCTCAAGAGGACCACCACAGGAAATGAAGACCCAGAGTTACCTCTGCTGCAGAGGATAAGTTCATTAGAGTTAACTGCATCTCAGATTGCAGCCCAAATAAATGCTTCACAGAGTTCAAGTAACAAACACATCGCAACATCAACTGTTCATAGGAGACTGTGTGAATCAGGCCTTCATGGTTGAATTGCTGCAAAGAAATCACTACTAAGGATAGCAATACGAAGAAAAGACTTGCTTTGGCCAAGAAAAATGAGCAATGGACATTAGACTGGTGGTGCTTTGCTGGTGACACTGTCACTGATTTATTTAGAATTCAAGGTACACTTAACCAGCATGGCTACCATAGCATTCAGCAGCGATACACCATCCCATCTGGTTTGTGCATGGTGGGACTATCATTTGTTTTTCAACAGAATGATTACCCAACACACCTCCAGGCTCTGTAAGGGCTATTTGACCAAGAAGGAGAGTGATGTTGCTGCATCAGATGACCTGGCCTCCACCTTCACCCGACCTCAACCCAATTGAGATGATTTCGGATTAGTTGGACCGCAGAGTGAAGGAAAAGCAGCCAACAAGTGCTCAGCATATGTGGGACCTCCTTCAGACTTTTGGAAAAACATTCCTCATGAAGCTGGTTGAGAGAATACCAATAATATGCAAAGATGTCATCACGACAAAGGGTGGCTACTTTTAAGAATCTAAAACATAAAATATTTGGGTTTGTTTCACACTTTTTTTGGTTACTACATGATTCCATATGTGTTATTTCATAGTTTTGATGTCTTCACTATTATTCTACAATGTAGAAAATAGTAAAAATAAAGAATAACCCTTGAATGAGTAGGTGTGTCCAAACTTTTTATTGGTACTGTATATGTAACCATATAGATGTAACATTGTTTGCTGAATATGCTGAAATTATAGGCAACACAAATAGATATCGCTATCTCTTGATCAGAATCTGGATGTCACATCATTGCAATTGTTCCTCATCTTAGTTGTCCATGTAACATTTACCCACTGTGTCATTTTGTGCATTGATGTGATAGGGTTTGTAGGACCAAACTTATCAGAGATGAATTCTATCCACTGAAGTCTCACGCTAATTATATCCCGCCTGATCACAAACTATTTAGGACTAATATGTTGAGAACTACTTGATTTTAGTTTGTGCACTCTAGCAATGTGGCAGGGCTCTACAGTGCTACCATTTTACTTGCATATGCACCTAAATATGTTGCTGTGTGACCTGGATTCAAAATGTAGGAGCACCAGTGTGCCTACAACAAAAAAAATCACCCATATCATAATTTTTGCAATGATTACTTCACTGCAGCCCCTAAGTGCTATGGAGAAGACACTGAGTACAAATTCTTAATTTACGAGGCAAGTCAGTTAAGAACAAATTCTTATTTTACAGTGACTGCCTACCCCGAACAACGCTGGGCCAATTGTGTGCCACCCTATGGGACTCTCAATCACAGCCAGTTGTGATACAGCCTGGGATTGAACCAGGGTCTGTAGTGCCACCTGAGATGCAGTGCCTTAGACCACTGCGCCACTCAGGAGCCCCACTTTCCCCGCTATTCATGACCGCCACCACTACTACAAAGAAAACGTCTTGTTACCTCATATTTTTCATTGTGGTCCAAAATGTCTTTGTGTGCACCTACATTTATCAATTTAAGTGTACATGGGCTCCCTGTAAAAAAGGTAAGCATAGGCTATCTGTAGGCTGCCAACACAACAATACTATTTATGATCCTGGAACTTGCTCTCACATTTGCTTTCAAATCATTTTAGCTCCTCATATGTAACTCATTTATTTTTTGTAGGGCAACACCACCAAGTTGTTTACATGAGTACTCATTAACCTTTTCAATCTGATGGCAACAGTTTTCCCAAATTTTAAATCTCTTATCATTCACAATGCATGGCTTCCCCTTAGGATTACATTTGATGGAGAACCTTGCTGGACGGATACTTTTGTCTGGAGCTTTTGAGTCAAGTGGCCTTTGTGCATTCCGATGATTGTGGTCCATAGCCTGAGAGCCCCCTCAGGGTGGTCAAAGCAGGTGTGGGGTGACCAGGGCCTGATTTTAAGAAATCATAGGCCCTTTGTTTTTGTTTTTTTTCATAGGTTTAGGTCCACTTGTAGAATCTATGCCAAGGAACATTGAAGCTGTTCTGGTAGCTGGTGGTGGCGCAACACCCTTTTAAGACACTCTATGTTGGTGTTTCCTTAATTTTGGCAGATACCTGTAAGTGCTTGTGATAAAACTTTATCCATGGTTATTTTGTCTAAGCTATTGATCCTCTGTGGCTAAATTATGCTCTCTGGTGTATTTTGAACATTGAGAGGCCCTGAATCACACAATTGACCAGTCACATTTATTTATTATGCAGTTTTTGATTCTTTAAAAAACATTTTTTTTACCCAATCAAGGCATTCCCCCCAGTTACCCACGTGGGCCCCCTACCTCTTCTCATCCTCCATCTGATTAGCAGAGCGGCAGGCTGTCTACACTCATTGAGAGCTGGCTCCTGAGTTTTCCTGTGGTTGGCGGTTGCAGTGAAAAAAACATATAAAATCTATACTACATAGAATATATACTGTATATATAATATATAAAGTATATATTTCCTTAATTGTGTTATTTTACTAATTTCTTGCTGCCTTTTGGGCCCCTCACAGGCCTGGACCCAGGGGCTTCATCCCTGGTAAGTCCCTAGCATTAAATCGGCCCTGGGGGTAACTACTTACTTAGCACTGCCATTCACTTAATGGACTTGCTACTTGTTTCTTACACAACTGGAGAGCCACATATCTTCACAGAATCTGGTTCTTTGTTTAATCACTGGATTTACGACTGTCTCTCATTCATCAAAGAATACTTGAGCAAATGACCTTGCATGTTTTGAAGTTTAAATTAATGAAATAGAATAAACCAGTGCTTTGTTCCTAGGATGACTGCAATTGAAATGTTGATACAACATTCAATGTTGAGATTTGTTGCCATGGCAACAGCCAGACCTGAGCAACAAAGGTGCAGTTAGAGAAGATTGTTTCGCTCTATGCATTGACTTAGTGTTTTGTAAAAAGCCAAGCAGGCTATTCAGAGCTGTAAATTGTGAGTTTCTTTCAAAATCTCAAAGGATGTGTCCTTGCGTACATTGATTAATTAACAGTCCGAAAGCGAGAGGTACACTTTAAAATTAGGTTTCTATGGATCAATGCAGATAGGAGTAATCACCAATTGCATTAATGACGGCATGGCACAATATACATACAATGATAATTCTTGATGTGAAATGGTTTGTAACAAAACCATTTTTGCTCATTATAATAATACAGACAGTTATTAAGGCAAAACACAGATAATTATGTCTGAGATGGTCCAAAACCTACCCTGACTCCTAGGCTGTCCCAATGAAACCTTCCATCCACCCAAGCACTTAATTTTTTTGGGGGGGCTTTGTGGCCAAATAAGCAGCTGGATCTGAAGAGGCAGAGAGTGAGGCAAGGCAGGTCTATATTTGATGGTGGAGATTTTAGAGTAGAGGTTGACCATTAATCGGAATGGCCGATTAATTAGGGCCGAATTCATGTTTTTATAACAATCGGAAATCGCTATTTTTGGGCGCCGATTTCTGATTATGATAATATTTTTTTTGTGTAATTTTTAATAATACCTTTTATTTAACTAGGCAAGTCAGCTAATAACACATTCTTATTTCCAATGACTGCCGAGGAACTGTGGGTTAACTGCCTTGTTCAGGGGCAGAACGACAGATTTTCGACTTGTCAGCTCAGGTGTTCCAAACTGCACAGTTAACTAGTCCAACGCTCTAACCATTGTTCTCCACGAGTAGCCTGCCTGTTACGCGAATGTAGAAGAAGCCAAGGTAAATTGCTAGCAAGCATTAAACTTATCTTAGAAAAAACAATCAATCATAATCACTAGTTATAACTACTGATCCAGTTTAGCAGGCAATATTAACCAGGTGAAATTGTGTCATTTCTCTTGCGTTCATTGCACGCAGAGTCAGGGTATATGCAACAGTTTGGGCTGCCTGGCTCATTGCGAACTAATTCGCAGGAGTTACGTAATTATGACATACTGCACATTGAAGGTTGTGCAATGTAACAAGAATATTTAGACTCAGGGATGCCACCCGTTAGATAAAATACCGAACGGTTCCGCATTTCACTGATAATAAACGTTTTGTTTTCGAAATTATAGTTTCCGGATTCGATCATATTAATGACCAAAGGCTCGTAGTTTTGTGTGTTATTATGTTATAATTAAGTTTGATTTGATAGCGCAGTCTGACTGAGCACCAGCAGGCCCGTAATCATTCATTCAAACAGCACTTTCGTGCGTTTTGCCAGCAGCTCTTCGCAAGCACAGCACTGTTTATGACTTCAAGCCTATCAGCCTAATGGCTGGTATAACCAATGTGAAATGGCTAGCTGGGTGTGCGCTAATAGTTTCAAACGTCACTCGCTTTTAGATTTGGTGTAGTTATTCCCCTTGCGCTGCAAGGGCCGCGGCTTTTGTGGAGCGATGGTTAACGATGCTTCGAGTGTGGCTGTTGTCGATGTGTTCCTGGTTCGAGCCCAGGTAGGGGCAAGGAGGGGAACGGAAGCTATACTGCTACACTGACAATACTCCAATAGTCAAAGGTATATGAAATACAAATGGTATAGAGATAAATAGTCATATAAATACGATATTAACTAAAACCTAAAACTTCTTACCTTGGAATATTGAAGTCTCATGTTAAAAGAAACCACCAACTTTCATATGTTCTCATGTTCTGAGCAAGGAACTAAACGTTAGCTTCTTTACATGGCACATATTTTACATGGCACACATTTTTACATGGCACATATTACTTTCTTCTCCAACACTTTGTTTTTGCATTATTTAAACCAAATTGAACATGTTTCATGATTTATTTGAGGCTAAATTGATTTTATTGATGAATTCAGTATTGTTGTAAAAAAAAAAAAATTGTCCGATTAATCGGTATCGGCTCCTTTGGTCCTCCAATAATCGGTATCGGCATCGGCGTTGAAAAATCATAATCGGTCGACCTCTATTTTAGAGCTTAGCAACTCTGGAGCATGGCCAAAGAGACCTGTGTATGTATTGAAATAGACTTGGCTACATCCTGGTGTTTTGTTGATGGCAATCTCAACAAAAATATGAAAGAAATGCTTACAATGTCATATACTATATGATAAACTTGTCATAACCAATGCTCTTCAGAGTGTAGACCTATCACATGAAAGGAAGCACAGTGATAATGTGATACCCGCTTGTACAGAGTTCTGTGGAATCCTGCTGTCAGCTCCTCTGTCATTGTAGATTAATGTAATGTCCCGCGAGTCAAATCCAGCAGTACTGTACAGTATTGTATTATCATGAGAACCTTGGTGGGAGAACATCATGGGATCATTGCACTACAATGTTAGAGCTTGAATGATGTATAAATAGCTTAGTTCACTAGTCAAATATTTGATACGAATATTTGGCATTTAGCCTGAATTATTTTTTTATCTGGATTTCTTAGTAGAAGCATGACAGACCTTCCTTGACAAGAGTGTCAGTCCGTTTTCCATTCGTTGAAATGTGAAACATGCAGTGCTTATGACATGAGTCAACAGGCTGAACTGTGCGTGTGCTCAGTGTTACACAGTGTTGATGGTAATCGGGTGCGAGTGTGAATTCTGATATCTGGGATCATCTCCAGTCCTCCAGCTGTGAGAACATCTCTGTTTGTGATGTTACACAACATGCATTATCAATAGTTCTTCCCCTTCAATTGCACCACTTTTTTGTTTTGTTTTAGCCCTCTGTGTTATTCTGTATGGGTGCAGGTGAAAGATAATTATTTGTTTACAAATTTTCTGAAACAGTGCATTGGCCATAATGGCCAAGAAGACAATATTGGTTATCAATATCAGCTTATCATTTCCATATCTGTCCATCCCTAAGTGCTAGTAGTATCTCAAGCCCAAGTATTCACACACGTTTGCTTCCTAGAAATAGTGCCAGGTAATTTCTGGAATGTATTTTGTTCTCAGGGCCGGTCCTTGCCGTTCTGCCGCCATAGGCGAGACCAAAAAATACCGCCCCCCGCAAAACTAGAATCGTTCCCAGTAAGCAAAATTATGTTGAAAAGACATCTAAAAGATGTATTTACCAGAAGTTGAAGTTCAATTTAGGTTTGGAAAAGGTATTTTCCGTATGTTTAAAATACATATTTTCCATAATGTTGAAAAGGCATATTTTCCAGACATAACAAAAATATGTATTTGGGCCTCCCGAGTGGCGCAGCGGTCTAAGGTACTGCAATGCTTGGCCGGCCGGGATGTCCTCGTCCCATTGCGCTCTAACGCCTCCGACTCTTGTGGTGACACGGTCGCCAGTTGTTTCCTCCAACACATTGGTGCGACTGGCTTCCGGGTTAAGCCAGCAGTGTGTCAAGAAGCAGTGCGGCCTGGCAGGGTCGCGTTTCAGAGGACGCATGGCTCTCGACCATCACCGCTTCCGAGTCCGTACTGGAGTTGCAGAGATAGGACAAGACTGTAACTACCTATTGGATATCACAAAAATGGGGTAAATAATAGAAATACAAAAAAACTGTTTTTTTCCCGACATTGAAATCAGGTCAATTTTCGGTTGAGTTGAAAATACGTATTTTCCAGATATTGAACTCAGGCCCATTTTTGGTTCTGAATGAAAGTTGAAAATAAATCATTTACAGACGTCTATGTTTGTGCCAAATCAAGTCTGGTCTCACCAGACAAAATCTGAACCAAACATCGGCGTCTATGATTTGTTCACATTTGGTCCGGACCAAAATCCAATGTCCGTGGATGTGTAAATCAAGGCTGGTCCGGAACTGCACTAACAAAAGACGTCCAAAAGGTGTCGGCTCGGGCCGTACTTACTGAGGTGTAGCCTACAGTGTTGCCTGAAATTTTATTTTATGAATGCCCATCTATGTGGTAAGCCTACCATTTGTAAAACACTCAAACATGTCTCGAACTTATTGGGGTGTAGCCTACTATGTCGGAACACAATGGAATTTTGTGAATTTTATTTTTTATTTATTTATTTTTTATTTCACCTTTATTTAACCAGGTAGGCTAGTTGAGAACAAGTTCTCATTTCCAACTGCGACCTGGCCAAGATAAAGCATAGCAGTGTGAACAGACAACAACACAGAGTTACACATGGAGTAAACAATAAACAAGTCAATAATGTAGTAGAAAAAAAATCATCTATATACATTGTGTGCAAAAGGCATGAGGAGGTAGGCAATAAATAGGCCATAGGAGTGAATAATTACAATTTAGCAGATTAACACTGGAGTGATAAATTATCAGATGAACATGTGCAGGTAGAGATACTGGTGTGCAAAAGAGCAGAAAAGTAAATAAAATAAAAACAGTATGGGGATGAGGTAGGTAAATTGGGTGGGCTATATACCGATGGACTATGTACAGCTCATGTACTGCTCAGATAGCAGATGTTTGAAGTTGGTGAGGGAGATAAAAGTCTCCAACTTCAGAGATTTTTGCAATTCGTTCCAGTCGCAGGCAGCAGAGAACTGGAAGGAAAGACGGCCAAATTAGGTTTTGGCTTTAGGGATGATCAGTGAGATACACCTGCTGGAGCGCGTGCTACGGGTGTTGCCATCATGACCAGTGAACTGAGATAAGGCGGAGCTTTACCGAGCATAGACTTGTAGATGACCTGGAGCCAGTGGGTCTGGCGACGAACATGTAGCGAACATGTAGGGCCAGCCGACTAGAGAATACAGGTCGCAGTGGTGGGTGATATAAGGTTCTTTAGTAACAAAACAGATGGCACTGTGATAAACTACATCCAGTTTGCTGAGTAGAGTATTGGAAGCTATTTTGTAGATGACATCACCGAAGTCGAGGATCGGTAGGATAGTCAGTTTTACTAGGGTAAGTTTTGCGGCGTGAGTGAAGGAGGCTTTGTTGTGAAATAGAAAGCCAACTCTAGATTTGATTTTGGAGTGGAGATATTTGATATGAGTCTGGAAGGAGAGTTTGCAGTCTAGACAGACACCTAGGTACTTATAGATGTCCACATATTCTAGGTCGGAACCATCCAGGGTGGTGATGCTATTCGGGCGTGCGGGTGCAGGCAGCGAACGGTTGAAAAGCATGCATTTGGTTTTACTAGCGTTTAAGAGCAGTTGGAGGCCACGGAAGGAGTGTTGTATGGCATTGAAGCTCGTTTGGAGGTTAGATAGCACAGTGTCCAAGGATGGGGCCAGAAGTATACAGAATGGTGTCGTCTGCGTGGATCAGGGAATTGCCCGCAGCAAGAGCAACATCATTGATATATACAGAGAAAAGAGTCGGCTCAAGAATTGAACCCTGTGGTACCCCCATAGAGACTACCAGAGGACCGGACAACATGCCCTCTGATTTGACACACTGAACTCTGTCTGCAAAGTAGTTGGTGAACCAGGCAAGGCAGTCATTAGAAAAACCGAGGCTACTGAGTCTGCCGATAAGAATACGGTGATTGACAGAGTCGAAAGCCTTTGCCAGGTCGACAAAGACGGCTGCACAGTACTGTCTGTTATCGATGGCGGTTATAATATTGTTTAATACCTTGAGCGTGGCTGAGTTGCACCCGTGACCGGCTCGGAAACTGGATTGCACAGCGGAGAAGGTACGGTGGGATTCGAGATGGTCAGTGATCTGTTTGTTGACTTGGCTTTCGAAGACCTTAGATAGGCAGGGCAGGATGGATATAGGTCTGTAACAGTTTGGGTCCAGGGTGTCTCCCCCTTTGAAGAGGGGGATGACCGCGGCAGCTTTCCAATCCTTGGGGATCTCAGTTGATACGAAGGAGAGGTTGAACAGGCTGGTAATAGGGGTTGCGACAATGGTGGCGGACAGTTTCAGAAATAGAGGGTCCAGATTGTCAAGCCCAGCTGATTTGTATGGGTCCAGGTTTTGCAGCTCTTTCAGAACATCTGCTATCTGGATTTGGGTAAAGGAGAAGCTGGGGAGACGTGGGCGAGTAACTGCGGGGGGGGGGGCTGTTGGCCGAGGTTGGAGTAGCCAGGAGGAAGTTCTGTTCTTAGTTCTGCATTTTTTGAATGGAGCATGCTTGTCTAAGATGGTGTGGAAGTTACTTTTAAAGAATGACCAGGCATGTGGTAGGCCCACCGTTTGTAAAACAGGCCATTGCATTGTCTTTATTATTCCTGATTCCTGTGACAATTTGGGTATTTAAGCTCTGAATATCAGCTACCCAACTTTATCAGGAGTTATCGCATGCCTATTTGCGATGTGTTTACACAGCAGGAAATGTAGAAGTATTTTCCTTTTCACTTAATTTACAGATGACACTTGTGATTGTCCATTTACAACAGCAGTTGTGACTGTCCATTCCATATTGTCCATTTTAATTTGACCTGTCCTATTTTAGGCATTGTTTAACATGACAGTGCATTTTTTTTGATTGAGCGCCATTTAAGTTAGGCTATTTGATCGGAGAAACCTGCATGATGTAAAACGTGTCTGTCTCATTACATTGTCATACATTTTATCTCCAGCCTTTAGGCTACAGAAAAGGCCACATACAGTACACTTTCTACTATATCCTATATCTGCTACATGATTTGTGTTAGATATTTTTTGGGGACGGAACGTTGTTGGAGCACTACAGACATACATACAGAGATACATCTCTCCAACAGCACCCTGGAGAAGCGCGTTGGGAATATTTTGCGCCCCTGCTTTTGACAAAGTGGCCACTGCTTATCAAAGGGCCGTCATCAGCGCTCACCTAAAAATCATCCCATCTGCCACTGGTTGAGAGAAATTGTAATTGTTTTTGGGAAGAATTATGTGATGTTTTATGTGTTGTTGTTGGAGGTGCGTCTTGGTCAGTTTAGCTCAGAAAATGCCCCCTTCGTCAATCTGTCACCATAGGCGGTCACCTAATTTTGGCTAATAAGCGAGCTGTTTGTTTACAGCTCCTATACTGTATAAAGCAGGCCTAACTTTCCCCCAGGGGAGCGGCAGAGAGGAGTTTGTGCCAGTCAGAAGGTGAGGGATGTTCCCACCCCAGAGTGGTTGGCATGAGCAAGATGAGATTCCAGACAAGAGGGCAGTGACCCACAGCTTGCCCTTCACACCCCGCACTGTCTCTGTTTATCTGGTCTTTAGTCTCGTAGTCATTTGACAAGAAACACCTTTGACTCCTTGTAGGACTCCCTGGGACTGAAAGACGTCTTGAGCCGACTATGTAATGTTACATTTTACAAAAACCCATGCTAATTGGAGCATTAGTTTTATTATATATCCTTGAAATTTTGTTAATGTGATGTCTCCTTGCAAGGCATTGCTTTTAATAATGTTTGTTTTTGTATGCCTGTATGTATGCTGAATGCTGATGTATAGTGCGAATGTGTATAATGCATATACACTGCATTTGGAATGTAAGTTGCAGCCTTATTCTAAAATGGATTAAATAGATTTTTTTCCTCATCAATCTACACACAATACTCCATAATGACCAAGCAAAAACAGGTCTTTAGAAATTTGCTGATGCCATATCACAGTTCAAATTGAGGAATGCGATTACATTGATATAACAGACAAGGTGCAGTGTGTTATTCATTACAACGGGGTTCCTAACATTTTTGGCCCACAACCCCACTGTGATACAATACAAAAAAATTGTGACCCCACCATTTGAAAAAAGTGATGTAATCAACGGCCAATGTTTACTTTTTTAATTGGGCCTAAGACGGTCTATTACAATGGTCTATTACAATCAGTATTTCAATCTTTAGGAAGTATCTCTTGAAGTGAGTAAAATGCATCAGAAAGGTATTGGGAAGTTCAATAATTTTGTATGATCTTCTGTGTAGAAAAGAACGTCGTCATTGACTATGTTCTTTTCCCCCCAGTCTGATTTAATGCCTGGTCTTGTCCACTCTGTTCTGATGAGGCTTGTGGGTATTGTAGAGGGACATGTGTGTTTCTGTGAGTCTTTCAGTGATGGTGTCATATTATTTTGTACTTTAAATGGTTCAAAAGATAGAGCCACATTTGTAGGAAAACTGTTACAACCGCCTCTAGCGGTTACCGGAGGTTACTGACATAACCCCGGTTCTATGAACCAAGCGCAATTGTATCTATTTTATTTGAGTTCTCTCGCGACCCCATTTTCAAATCAGGCGACCCCTAGTTTGGTAAACGCTGCATTAGAATATCCCCATGCCTCCTTTGCATTTTGAACATGTTGTACATTTTGTAGGCCGACAGCTTCTAATTTATTCTATATCCATTTACACCCTTATCAGGTGGCAATTATCTGCATAATGGTGGGATACATTTTCAACATAAATCTATAAATAGGCCTAAATCTACATAGTATCTTAGAATAAGCAAGTAAGCAGAAGCATGTGGACAATGAACATTTATATTGCATCTGCTCATTTTGACAATGGACATGTCACCAAGCTCAGTGTTGTGTTGTCACACTATTTTGGGTGACCCAGATCTGCTCTGCAGCGAGTGTGTTTTGATGTGTTACCAAAACTGCGTGTACATGCAGGGGTGACAGGCAACAGTGGCTGTGTTATCATGGGAGCAACTCATCAGTGTGTTTTCTACACAGCATGTCATGACCTGTCTACAGGATGACCAGGGCTATGTTTAGGCATTACTCCTGCCAACACATTTTGAATGATATAGGCAATTGTGAAAATCATTGTGTGGAAAGTGCTGTAAGTACAGCTAGCCTTTCTGAGCGGGTGTACATGTGATTTATTTGTTCAATTATACTGCATTATGAAGTTAATTAATACAATACATTACAGAATTGCTATTATCTTCACTATGCTATGAACATGATAATCGGTCCTCAATGTCACACGACACATACATTACATGCTCCCTATTTTATTGCACAGATCATGTGAGAGAAAGGACCTCGGCACTCCTATCAACGTAAAACCAGATTCTGTGAAGTACATATCTACAGGTCGCACCAGAAGGACATAAATTCAGCCATCATTACATGTCCCTCCCTCACTGAGCACACAGTATACATTAACCATGAATAATGCCCCTCGTACATGCATGAGGACTTGTTTGTTGTAAACTGGCATATGGCACAAGTTAGTTTTTTTTTTTTTCTAGTCAAATAATTAGGTGGGTGCTTACACTGAGTATACACAACATTAGGAACACCTGCTCATTCCATGACAGACTGACCAGGTGAATCCAGGTGAAAGCTATGATTGCTATTGATGTCACTTGTTAAATCCTCTTCAATCAGTGTAGATGAAGGGGAGGAGACAGGTTGAAGAATAATTTTTAATCCTTGAGACAATTGAGACATGGATTATGTATGTGAGTCATTCCACTCCCACTGACATACACTCTAAGAGTGGTTTTAAAGTGATAATACACACCAAATCACAAATTCGTATGATTAACAGTAATATGTGAAAACAATGTTTTTTTGTGAGCAAATGTTTCATTTTGCCGTTATAACAAGGTTGATAGCAACGTGAAAATTGTTGTGGAAATCTGTTGCAGCTCAAGTCGACTACAAAACCCACAATGCAATGCTCTCTCTAGGCTGGCTGGCTAGTTAGGTAGCGAGCTAGCAAATTATAGTCCGTCCTCTGCCCAGAGCGAGTGCAGAGTATGTTGCTATGGCAACAACTGCCCTTTCCCACAGACACACAGGGCGAGATGGTACTTGGGGAAACTGAGTTGAATAATTTGGTACACTGTTTGGATTTAGCACATCTAAGCGAAAAAAAACAATATATATATATATATTGAACAAAATATAAACACAGCATGCAACAATTTCTAAGATTTTACAGAGTTACAATTCATAGAAGGAAATCAGTCAATTGAAATAAATTCATTAGGCGTTAATCTATGGATTTCACATGTCTGGGCAGGGGCGCAGCCATGACTGGGCCCACCCTCTTGGGGGCCAGGTCCACCGACTGGGGAGCCAGTCGGCCAAGCCCTGCCTAACCCAGGAGGACGCCAGGCCAATTGTGCGTCGCCCCACGGACCTCCCGGTCGCAGCCGGTTACGACAGAGCCTGGGCGTGAACCCAGAGTCTCTGATGGCACAGCTGGCGCTGCAGTACAGCGCCCTTAACCACTGCGCCACCCAGGAGGCCCTGAGTGGCATTTTATTGCCCCCGCACAAGGTGCACCTGTGTAATGATCATGCTGTTTAATCAGCTTCTTTTATTTCAGCTTATAGAAAATGGGACCAACACTTTACATGTTGGATTGATATTTCTGTTCAGTATACTTTGTCATGACGATGTAAATGATATAGAACGGCATTGTTTGTATGTTTTTGAGGTGTCAAGCTAAAGAGAAGCCAATGCTTACTACATTAGTGCTGGAAATGCTCAAATGCTACACTTTTACCCAATGTTATCAAGTGTACCATGTCTAATGCATATTTGATGAGGCCATGAGGGCTGGGTGGTGGGATGCACTATAGGGCCCGGAGCAGGGAGAGGCTAGAATCCTACCCAACTTTTTCCCTTTTAAAACGCCACATTTTTGGACATCTCCTTCATCACAGCAGGGAGGATGTTAACATATTTCTCTGTCTGACAACTACTCATTATTGAGTAATAATGAAATAGTAACATGAAAAATAATAATATAAAGACAGAAATAACAAAGTTATTCACATATATTTTTATTTCACATCGGCATTCCCCCAGCTGTGTTGACAAAAACAATTTAACAGTGGAGTACTATTGCTTAAGGGCTATACTCTAAATATCTAACCTACTACTTAACCATCTCTCACTGCTACTCTGAATTTGCTTATGCTCTTTAACATTATGTAAACAATTCACTAATGAGTACTTTGTAATCTACAGGGCCTTCAGAAAGTATTCACACCCCTTTACTTTTTCAAAATGTTGTTGTTACAGCCTGAATTTAAAATTGATGAAATTAAAATTTTGTCACTGATCTACATGCAATAGATGTGGTAAAGAGGTCAATGGGGAACGCAGACCGTGGGGGTTAGAAGAAGGACGCCGGATTGGCGCACATTCAACAAACTGATCTAACAAAGTGGATATTAGTCAAATCCGTCATGATTTATGTATTATAAGAGGCCCACAATGTTGTTACTAAAGTCTGATTTGGATATACATGTATTTGGCTGTTTTTGATTTAGAAGTAGTCCCTTTTCAGGTTTAGAAGAAATTACTTCTAAATTCTAACTCCGGTCTGTGTAAGCTTGTAGCATAGCTATATTAGCATAAAGAAATCAGTGGTGGTAGTCAAAGTTGTTTTTAACTGTAGTGGAGTTGTTTGGTGACGATGATATGAACATGTATTGGGGTTGACATCTATACAAACATTATACTCCAATTTTCACCTCAGCATAGTGTGAAATACACACATAAACAATAGCCTAAATGTAGGGTATTTTGCTGGGGGCAATTTGGAGATTTGGGATCTTTCCCCCATGGCATTTCCATTGTTTTCGTCGAGTTCCATTGACCTCTACTATATCTATACCCCATAATGTAAAATTGGAATTTTGTTTGTAGAACATTTTAGAAATGTATAAAAAATGTCAAGCTGAAATGTCTTGAGTCGATAAATATTCAATCCCTTTGTTATAGCAAGCCTGAATAAGTTCAGGAGTAAAAATGTGCTTAACAAATCACATAATAAGTTGCATGGACTGATTCCGTGTTCAGTAATAGTGATTAACATGATACAATTATCAGTAAGTTCCCTCAATGGAGTTATGAATTTCAAACAAGAGATTCAAGCACAAAGAACTGGAAGGTTTTTCAATGCCTTGCAAAGAAGGGCCAATTTGTAGCTACAGTATATAAACATATATGTATATATACAAAAATGCTGAATATTCCTTGATGGTGAAGTTGTTAATTAGGTTTTGGATGGTGTGTCAATACAAAGATAAAAGCGTCCTTCCTAACTCAGTTGCCGGAGAGGAAGGAAACTGCTCAGGGATTTTACCAAGAGGCCAATGGTGAGTTTAATGGTTGTGTATGAGAAAACTGGGGATGGATCATTGTAGTTACGCCACAATACTAACTTAAATGACAAAGAATGAAGCCTGTACAAAATAAAAGTAGTCCAAAACATCCATCCGGTTTGGAACAATGCACTTAAGTAATACTGCAAAGAAAATTTGCTAAAAAATGTACTTCTATTCCTGAATACAAAGCTTTATGTTTGGGGCAAATCCAACTCAACACATCACTGAGTACGACTCTTCATATTTTGAAGCATGGCGTTGGATGCATCATGTTATGGGTATGCTTGTCACTGTCAAAGACTAGGGAGTTTTTTAAGATAAAAAGATACAAAATATAGCACAGCAAAAATCCTAGAGGAAAACCTGGTTCAGTCTGTTTTCCAACAGACACTGTCACAGCTGTCGTAAGAATGGGACCAAGGCGCAGCGGATGTTGAGTTCCACATATTTAATACAAAGAGAAACTTAAACAAAACTGCACTGCATTGTCATCACGGTTTGTTTATTCTTTATTTTGTTTTGTATTAGCTTAAGTTTCACTTTCATTAAAATATGTGGAACTCGAAGTACGCTGCGCCTTGGTCCGACCATCATTACTACGAACATCGTGACAATAGCTACTTAAATATGATCCCCAATTAGAGACAACGATTACCAGCTGCCTCTAATTGGGAATCATACAAAACACCAACATAGAAAATATAAACTAGAACACAACATAGAAATGATAAACTAGAATACCCCCTAGTCACACCCTGACCTACTACACCATAGAGAAACAAGGGCTCTCTATGGTCAGAGTGTGACACACTGGGAGACATTCACCTTTCAGCAGGACAGTAATCTAAAACACAAGGCCAAATCTACACTGGAGTTGCTTACCAAGACGACATTGAATGTTCCTGAGTGGCCTAGTTACGGTTTTGACTTAAATCGTCTTGGAAATCTATGGCAAGACATGAAAATGGCTGTCTAGCAATGATCAACAATCAAATTGACAGAGCTTGAAGAATTTTTTAAGATAATGGGCAAATATTGTACAATCCAGGTGTGCAAAACTATTAGAGCCTTACCCTAAAAGACTCAGCTGTAATTGCCGCCAAAGGTGTTTATACAAAGTATTGACTCGGGTGTATATACTTATGCAAATTGGATATTTAATTTTCAATGCATATGCCAAAATATAAAAAACAAGTTTTCACTGTCATTATGGGGTATTGTGTGTGTGGGTGAGAGAATATATATATATATTTGAATGCATTTTGAATTCAGACTTTAACACAACAAAATGTGGAATAAGTCAAGGGGTATGAATACTTTCTGAAGGCACTTTAATAGGAGGTCAGCCACAAATCCTTGGTTTATGTCAAATCTCAAACTCGACAGATGACGACTCACCCAATAAGGCAAATGAACTGCCATTGATTTTGGGGGTACTGTTCGCTCTCACTGTTATTCGGGTTGTTTGGAGATTAAACACATCCATTGTAACATTACTGCGTAAGTGTAAGACTCCTAATTGACAGCTTTGAGTGATAACAGTAATCTGTGCAGAGCGGAGGTGGCACCACAAACAAAATAACAGGGATTGAACATATTACTCATCATCGCTGCAGCAATAGCCGGCCGATGCCAATAAGGTGGTAAATAACTTGTACTGGCCAGTATTATTGTTGTTTACGACATTTAGTCTTAATATATCTGTCACAGTGGAGATGGTTTTGGTAGAGAGACTCACTAGCTATTTTATCATGAATTATTCACTGAAAGATTAACTAGGAGCCACATCAAGAGCCAACACGCTATTCAAATTTGAACATACACATGATGTAGACATTTGTTGCCAGCACATTTGTAGGACTTTACTGGTGTGTTGGTTAAATCTGAAAGCCTAAAAGAGTTATCAGCATCCATTTAGTGTCCAAGGGTATGGAATTAACTATTCATTAGACACTGGCTTCTAAACCATTATCTTGATCCCGTGTTGACGTTCTCTAGTGCTAAAGCCTGGTTCGACTTCACATATAGGCTACTGTGTTCTTTTTAGCTTAGACATGTTATTATAAAAAAAGCCTGCATTATGTTTTATTCCAAATGATGTTGCCTTGCCTTTAATGTTAGTGAGAGAAGTGCTGAACTTGTGTGGGCTTTTTAAAGGTTAATCTGTCTTTGTTTGACCTAATGCTGTTTAACAGTGTGGTGTTGCAGCCGTCTAGAGTGCCTATTCTTAATGTAGAGATGATAAGACTTCTAAAGCTTTCACCAACTAGCCTACTCCTCCATGAGGTCAGTCTTGCTCTGGTGAATATTTTACAAGAATTACAACTGTACTGTCGGATGTACAAAATTGTTCTTTGAGACCACATTTGGCATTCCGATTGAAATACAGAGGATCTTTGCCAAGTCAATTTATTACTGAACTTACAACTACAGGTCAGTCAATATGATACACTATTTGAAGTTTGCCTTAGAAGTCTGTCATATTGGCTGTAAACTACTAGGGAGTTACAGCAATAGCCGAATGTTTGGTACATCATTTATAGCTTCTTCATCAAATAGACAGCATCACTGTATTGTTTTTGTGTGCAAGTCTGCGAGACAACCAATGAGTGAGTCCAGACTGGGTGAGAGAGAGTTGGTTCTGACGTTGATAGTGGTGTTCCATCCCACTACACTCCTTCCACTGCCCTCCTGGCACTAAGACCGCACAACCTGTATAAGTCCATAAGCAAAAAAGAAAATGCTATTCCAGAAGCGCCGTTCCTAGTGGCCTGGAACTTTAATGCAGAGAAACAACCAGAGTAAAAAAAAATATATAGACTGCCCAGTGACGTGAGCCTACCAGATGGGCTAAATGCCTTTTATGCTCGCTTCGAGGCAAGCAACACTGAAGCATGCATGAGAGCACCAGCTGTTCCGGACGACAGTGTAATCATGCTTTCCATAGCCAATGT
The DNA here is from genome assembly GCF_036934945.1 of Oncorhynchus masou masou. Taxonomy (NCBI): domain Eukaryota; kingdom Metazoa; phylum Chordata; class Actinopteri; order Salmoniformes; family Salmonidae; genus Oncorhynchus; species Oncorhynchus masou. The sequence continues at coordinate 28,578,231 of NC_088214.1, read as the reverse complement.
GAGCAAGACCTTTAAACAGGTCAACATTCACAAGGCCGCGGGGCCAGACAGATTACCAGGACGTTTACTCAGAGCATGTGTGGATCAAATGGCAAGTGTCTTCACTGACATTTTCACCCTCTCCCTGTCTGAGTCTGTAATACCTACAAGCAGACGTGTGCTCAAGAAACCGAAGGTATCCTGCCTAAACCACCCCATAGCACATACGTCGGTAGCCATGAAGTGCTTTGAAAGGCTGGTCTTGGCTCACATCAACACAATCATCCCGGAAACCCTAGATCAACTTCAATTCACATACTGCTCCTACAGATCCACAGATGACGAAATCTCACTCGCACTCCACGCTGCCCTTTCCCACCTGGACAAAAGGAAGGCCTATGTGAGAATGCTGTTCATTGACTACAGCTCAGTGTTCAACACCGTTGTGCCCACAAAGTTCATCACTAAGCTAAGGACCCTGGGACTAAACACCCCCTTCTGCAACTGGATCCTACACTTTGACTGGCCACACCCAGGTGGTAAGGATAGGCAACAACACATCTGCCAAGCTGATCCTCAACACTGGGTCCCCTCAGGGGTGCGTGCTTAGTCCCTTCTTGTACTCCCTGTTCACCCACGACCGCATGGCCAAGCACGACTCCAACACCATCATTAAGTTTTCTGATGACACAATAGTGATAGGCCTGATCACTGATAATGATGAGACAGCCAATAGGGAAGAGGTCAGAGACTTGGCAGTGTGGTGCCAGGACAACAACCTCTCCCTCAACGTGAGCAAGACAAAGGAGCTGATCGTGGACTACAGGAAAAGGAGGGCTGAACACGCCCCCATTCACATCGATGGGGCTGTAGTGGAGCGGGTCGAGTGTTTCAAGTTCCTTGTTGTCCAAACACACCAAGACAGTCGTGAACAGGGCATGACAACGCCTTTTCTCCCTCAGGAGAATGAAAACATTTGGTATGGGTCCTCAGTTCCTCAAAAAGTTCTACAGCTGCACCATCAAGAGCATCTTTACCAGTTGCATCACCACCTGGTATGGCAACTGCTCGGCATCCGACCATAAGGTGCTACAGAGGGTAGTGCGTACGGCCCAGTACATCACTGCGGCCAAGCTTCCTGCCATCCAAGACCTAAATAATAGGCGGTGTCAGAGGAAGGCCCAAAATATTGTCAAAGACTCCAGTCACTCAAGTCATAGACTGTTCTCTCTGCTACCGCACGGCAAGCGGTACCGGAGCGCCAAGTCTAGGTCCAAAAGGCTCCTTAAAAGCTTCTACTCCCAAGCCATAAGACTGCTGAACAATGAATCAAATTGCCACCTCGACTATTTACATTGACACCTCCCCTCCCCCCTTTGTTTTTACACTGTGGCTATTCGCTGTTTATTATATATGCATAGTCCATTTAACCCTACCTACATGTACAAATTTCCTCGACTAACCTGTACCCCCGCACATTGACTCGGTATCGGTACCCCCTGTATATAGCCTCGTTATTGTTATTAATATTGACTCCTGAACATCTAATCAAATGGCAACCCAGACTAGTTGCATTTCTCCCCTCTTTTACACCACTGCTACTCTCTGTTGTTATCATCTATGCATAGTCACTTTAATAACTCTACCTATGTGTGCATATTACCTCAACTAACCGGTGCCCCTGCACATTGACTCTGTACCGGTACCCCCCTGTATATAGTCTCGCTATTGTTATTTTACTGCTGCTTTTGAATTACTTGTTACTTTTATTTATTATTCTTATCCATATTTTTTAAACTGCATTGTTGGATAGGGGCTCGTAAGTAAGCATTTCACTGTTGTATTCGGCACATTAGACTAATCAAATTTGATTTGATTTTACATTGCAGCTTGGACATCTATTTACAGTGCCTTGCGAAAGTATTCGGCCCTCTTGAACTTTGCGACCTTTTGCCACATTTCAGGCTTCAAACATAAAGATATAAAACTGTATTTTTTTGTGAAGAATCAACAACAAGTGGGACACAATCATGAAGTGGAACGACATTTATTGGATATTTCAAACTTTTTTAACAAATCAAAAACTGAAAAATTGGGCGTGCAAAATTATTCAGCCCCTTTACTTTCAGTGCAGCAAACTCTCCAGAAGTTCAGTGAGGATCGAGCAGCGCATAGGGTGTTAGCCCTCAGGCTAAAGGCTCAGTCTGTTTACATACAAACCACCCACCTCTCTGCTTGGCTCAGACAATTCTCTCTCTGCTTGATAGAAAAAACAAATTGACAGCGAAGCTGTGAAATCTATTGTTATTCTTATATTATATATTTTTTTATCTTCTTGACATGGTCAAATAACTCAAGAATAGATTGGTAATTTGGCACACAAAAACTAGAAGCTGTGAGTAATTTGGTCAAAAGGACTGGCACCGATTGACCTATAGGTGGCTCTGTTACACGTAGTCTCACTTAAATCCTCATATCCACCACCTTGTTGACCCAGAGAGTTGAAACTTTGTATGTAGATGTCTTTCCTCATGCTGATCAAACCCAGAAGGTCCACCAGGATATATTTTCCTCCGTCTTGGACATTTTAGAAAATAACTCCAAATTCAAGTGTGTAGGCCCATGGTACGTCTCTTCACATAGTTTGAAAAAAGCTAAGGGATTGGTTAAGATAAGGCTGAGTTTTTGATAAATCAGGAAATCAGATTATACTTAACTTTTACTTCACTATATTCCTAAAGAAAATGATGTACTTTTTAATCTATACATTTTCCCTGACACCCAAAAGTACCCGTTACGTTTTGAGTGTTTAACAGGAGAGAAAATTGTCTAATTCACACTCATCAAGAGAACATCCCTGGTCATCCCTACTGCTTCTAAACTGGCGGGCTCACTAAATACATGCTTCATTTGTAAATTATGTCTGAGAGTTGGAGCGTGCCCCTGGCTATCCGTAAATAAATAAAACCTAGTAAATGTGGTCTTCTGCTTTGCCTAATATAAGGAATTTGAAATGATTTATACTTGTACATTTTAATTTTATTACGTTCGTCGTATACATAATGAGCGGACCAAGGCGCAGCGTGAGTAGAGTTCCAGATATTTATTAAAGTGAACCTTCAAAAAACAACAAAGAATAAACTAACGTGAAGTACATTGCGCACGTAGCACTAAACCAAAACAAACAATATCCCACAAATTAGAGGCAACGATCATCAGCTGCCTCCAATTGGGAACCGTACTCGCACCAACATAGAAATTCTAGACTAGAACACCCCCTAGTCACGCGCTGACCTATTGCACCACAGAGAACCCCAAGGGCTCTCTGGTCAGGGCGTGACAACTTTTGATACTTATGTATTTAAAACCAAATACATTAAAACATTTACTTGGTAGTTTTTACTGGGTGTTCTTTCACTTTTACTTGAGTTATTTTCTGTTAAGGTATCTTTACTTTTACTCAAGTATGACAGTTGGGTACTTTCCCCACCACTGCTCCACTATGGCCTATCAACTTGAAACTTATGGTCATCAAAGACATTCCCATGAAGAACCGTGTTAAGTTTGGCCTTGGCTTCAGAGCGAAACACTCCACAGAAACGGCCAACTGCTTTCTTCTGGAAAATGTGAAGTCCAAGATGGACAAAGGGGGTGCTGTTGGGGCTGTGTTTCTGGACCTAAGGAAGGCTTTTGATACTGTTAACCATGAGATTCTCATCACAAAATTGTCAAAGTTCAACTTTTCCCCTGATTGCCTTGAGATGGATGAAATCATACCTTGAAGGCAGAACCCAGTGTGTCAGAGTGAGCAATGAGCTGTCGCCCTATCGTAGCTATGATGTGGGCGTGCCCCAAGGGTCAATACTGGGGCCCCTCCTGTTCAGTCTGTACATTAATGATCTGCCTTCTGTCTGTACTGGGTCTGAAGTTCAAATGTATGCAGATGATACAGTGATATATGTGCATGCAAAGAGCAAACAACAAGCTGCACAAGAACTCACTACTGTAATGGTCCAGGTTACAAAGTGGCTCAGTGACTCGTGTTTGCATTTCAATGTGAAAAAAACTGTTTGCATGTTCTTCACAAAGAGGGCAACAGATGCTACTGAGCCAGATGTCTATGTGTCAGGGGAGAAGCTCCAGGTGGTATCCTTAAGTACCTTGGCATCATACTTGATTCCAACCTCTCTTTTAAAAAGCATGTGAAAAAGGTAATTCAAATAACTAAATTCAACCTAGCTAATTTCCGATTTATACGAAATTGTTTGACTACAGAGGTAGCAAAACTGTACTTCAACTCTATGATACTCCCCACTTAACATACTGCTTGACTAGTTGGGCCCAAGCTTGCTGTACAACATTAAAACCTATTCAGTCTGTCTACAAACAGGCTCTCAAAGTGCTTGATAGGAAGCCCAATAGCCATCATCATTGTCACATCCTTAGAAAGCATGAGCTCTTGAGTTGGGAAAATCTTGTGCAATACACCGACGCATGTCTTGTATTCAAGATCCTTAATGGCCTGGCTCCCCCTCCACTCAATATTTTTGTTAAACAGAAAACCCAGACATATGGCAGCAGATACACAAGGTCTGCCATGAGAGGTGACTGTATAGTTCCCCTAAGGAAAAGCACCTTTAGTAAATCTGCATTCTCTGTGAGAGCTTCCCATGTCTGGAATACACTGCCATCAGACACACATAACTGCACCACATATCACACTTTCACAAAATGCTTGAAGACATGGCTAAAGGTCAATCAGATTTGTGAACATGGTCCCTAGCTGTGTGTTGCCGCTTTCCATGTTGTCTGTTGTCTGTAGCTTGTGAGGTGTGGAAACACTTTGTTGCTTTTATGAATTTTGTCTTGCTGCTTTTTGCTCTGTCTGTATGCTACGTCTTGCTTGTCCTATGTTGCAATGTCTTGCTTGTTCTATGTTGCTATTGTCTATATTGTAACTGTTTTTAATAACCTGCCCAGGGACTGCGGTTGAAAATTAGCCGGCTGGCTAAAACCGGCACTTTTACTGAAACATTGATTAATGTGCACTGTCCCTGTAAAAATAAAAATAAACTCAAACTCAGACATCTTAAAAATATTAACAATTAACTTTTTTGACTATGTAAAGCTCAGGCTTAAAATAAAAATAACTATCTTCCTTTTTGGACTAAAAGTCAGATTCACTCCAAATTTGGTCTTTGGACTCATCATAATAGTCATTAAAGAGTTTGAGAAAATAACGATGATGCCTTCAAAGTTTGCCACACTAAGCCAGTAGATGCATATTAGCATATGCAAAACATATTCTCATAAACTATAGGACCAAATGACACCATATTTGGATTGTACAACATCTGATTTTACTTGTCCATTTAAACCACTGCAAATCCACTTCACAGTGGTCTATCAACTTGAAACTTGTCATCACTATCATGCACTTGGTGAAAAATCTGTTCATGTGCCCTAGAGCAAGGTACTTAACCCTAATTGCTCCTGTATGTCTCGATAAGAGCATCTGCTAAATGATTCAAATGTAATAGACGTCCTTAAGATGGACAACACTGAACTCATTCTTTGCATATGTAACACTAATGCTCAACATCATCTGCGATCATCTTCTCCTCATGAACCACACATCAGATTCACTCCAGATGTTGTTTTGAGACTCATTACATCAGTCTTTAATAAACATGGTCATGTTTTCACTGATTACACATAGAGAAGATAGCTCCTACATGATGGTGCTTGCTTTGTTATCCAACTGATCTCCTTTCTCCTTTCTGTCGTCCTGTGAACCATGTTCATTGCTACTGGCAGATATATTTATGTGTTTTTCAAATCACATTGTTGGCTGGAATGGACTATTGGCTACATTGGATTTTACTACCAAAGTGGGTGCTGTTGGTTTATTCCTTGATTTGTTTTTTCTTTTCAACATGTACATGACATATAATATACTGTACATATACTGTAGAAAGGATGGACAGACACAATTCGATAAGGCTACTGCTCTTTTCCTGTGTTAGGGCTAATTCACTTGAATGGCAACAAAATATATATTTAATTTGAACATCATGTTTTTCCCTGGTCCTTCCATAGGTGATAGTGGGAGCCAGTGTGCAGCAGTCCAGGCCCAGGGGAGGGACCGACCGAGTGGATGCCCCAGGCTGTGCGGCAGGGGCGACAGTCTCGACCATGACTCGGCTGATGCTGGGCCGGACACTGGAGCGCATCTGCAAGGCTGTCCTGCTGCTCTGCCTGGTGCACTTCGTCATCATGATGATCCTCTACTTCGACGTCTACAGCCAGCGCTTTGACCAGATCTTCAGCCGCTTCAACAACGGCCGCAACGCCAGCCGCAACGGACACCACTACTACTACAACCTCAGCCGGCCCAACGCCACCTACGCCAGCTACCTGGCCACCGCAGACCAGCTGCTGCCCACCGTACGACCCGAGGGAAACCACACTCCGCCCACTACCAAGCCCATAGCACCTTGCCCGGAGATACCCCCTGGTCTAGGTAGTTGAGGACCTCCTTTTACACTAATGACTAATGAAATAGTACCCTGTTCACATTATCATGTCGACCCGAACTATACTGTGCTGGCTCAGATACTACTGTGGTTGATGCGTAACCAAACCAGAGCAGTTATTATAGCACAGCTCAGATACTATCATCATTAGGAAATCTGAACAAGGGGATTTGGTAATAGTTCATTACTCTAATTAGTATAGTGTGTTGTAATTTGAAAATAGATGTCAGCGAGATAGAGGCCTGCATGTGTTCGAGCAGCAGCCTCTCTGGCAACCACTTTCTATTCTAAAATGTAGTGGATGGAATGTTTACTCCAATTACTGTAAAAGCCAGTGTTTCTGTGTGTTTTCTGGGCTGCCCAGGTGAAACATAAAATGGATTTAATGTCAGCACTCTCGGCTGTAATATATATTTCATCCAAAGAAACACCACTAGTCCAATGCGGCGTTGGAAAGACTAACATAACAGTATTCTTTCAAATACTGGAAAATACAGTCAACTAAGATATGTAGCGTTCGAGGCTTTCAGCTAACTCAATTTAAAGCTACTGCGATAGGGAAATCCCAGTTACCTTTGTAAGAATTCCCTTCATCAGCAAAAAACCTCATTAACTTCCTTGTCATTGCGAGGCTTTTCTTGCTCATTATGCCATTAGATATGCCTGCGAGCACAAGGCCTTTGCCACTCAGCTCCTGCTAATGAGTTTTAAGTAGAGGTCTTGAGGGAGTTGTGGGGGAACCAACTCTTTGTCTCATGACCCTCCACTGCTATGCATCTGTTCCCCTCTTTATTTCTCTTGATTGAGGTTTCCACTGACTTTACAGTTGTTGACTGCATATATTTAGGAGACACATCAGCACTGAGTGGTTGTTTACTGTTAGACCACCCCCCCCCCCCCCCACACACACACACACACTTGGCACACACACACACACAAACACACCATCCCTCCCTCCTACACTCAATGAGTGGTTGATGCACTGGCTCTAAAGCTTGTTACAAAGCATGGGCTTTACCACGATCCGTAAGTGCCTTGTGTGATTGCAAAGAACAGAGCTCCAGCTTTAACTTTCATTCACGACCTCGTATTTTATCTAGCTAGAATAGATGCAGGCAGCGAGGTGCGTTGTGTAATTCTGTTTATCTCAGCGTCTCTCTGTGTGTAGGGTATTCTCAGATAATCACTGTCTTTCCTACAGAGATGTCTGCCTGGGGAAACTGCTGTAGGAAGGCTTAAGTAGCTTATCTGCTGTTGTCTGGGTGGCTTGATGGAGCTGTTTTAATGACCCCACTATGACACGTTCAAAGTGGAAGAAATGAACACCTTGAACCTGACACTTCTCTTGACCATGTAGATGGATCTGAAGTGTGTGTATGAATTAGTGTTACTGTGTTGTTAGGCACATTATGGTAGTTGAACCATTCCATATCAGTAAATTAGTCCATTTGATACATTTTTGTTGCTGTTGTCGACCAATTATCTACAATGTCAAAATCCCAAATCAGAATAACGATTCATTATCCAGATTAATGTGAATCAACTTTTCATAGAGTACATAATGAATGTTATCAAATCATATCAAATCTAATTTTATTTGTCACATACACTTGGTTAGTGGATGTTAACTTCTTGAAACTCCCCATCCCGGATCCGGGTTTGTGACTAAAGCCTCAGGCTCATTAGCACAACGCAACGTTAACGATTTCTGAAAATCGCAAATAAAATGAAAATAATGCGTCTGCTCTCAAGCTTAGCCTTTTCTTAACAACACTGTCATCTCAGATTTTCAAAATATGCTTTTGAACCATAGAAATTGACTAATTTGTGTAAGAGTATGCAAAGCTAGCATAGCATTTTGAGTAGCATTTAGCACGCAACATTTTCACAAAAACCAGATAACCAAATAAATAAAATCATTTACCTTTGAAGAGCTTCTGATGTTTTCAATGAGGAGACTCTCAGTTACATACCAAATGCGCAGTTTTTCCTGAAAGCGTCTGTGTGTAGGAGAAATCGTTCCGTTTTCTACATTGCGTCTGGCTACCGAAACGAACCGAAAATTCAGTCACCTACAACGTAAAACTTTTTCCGGATTAACTACATAATATCGACCGAAACATGGCAAACGTTGTTTGGAATCAATCCTCAAGGTGTTTTTTCACATATCTCTTCATTGATATGCAGTTCGTGGAAGCTTGCTTTCCTCTCTGTATCCCATGGGAAAATACTGGCAGGTGACTTTTGCGCACCAATTTCGGCGCAGGACACCGGGCGGACACCTGGTAAATGTGGTCTCTTATGGTCAATCTTCCAATGATCTGCCTACAAATACGTCACAATGCTGCAGACACCTTGGGGAAACGACAGAAAGGGCAGGCTCATTCCTCTCGCATTCACAGCCATATAAGGAGACAATGGAAAACAGAGCCTCAAATCCTGCTCATTTCCTGGATGCCATCTCATCTTGGTTTTGCCTGAAGCTCACGTTCTAGGGCACGCACAGAGAATATCTTGGTCGTTCTGGACACGTCAGAGTGTTTTCTTTCGAATGCTATCAATTATATGCATAGTCGAGCATCTTTTTGTGACAAAATATCTTGTTTAAAACGGGAACGTTTTTCATCCAAAAATGAAATAGCGCCCCCATAGATGTAAGAGGTTAATGCGAGTGTAGCGAAATGCTTGCGCTTCTAGTTCTGACAATGCAGTAATAACCAACGAGTAATCTAACCTAACAATTTCACAACAACTACCTTATAGACACAAGTGTCAAGGGATGAAGAATATGTGCATAAAAATATATGAATGAGTGGTGGTACAGAACGGCATAGGCAAGATGCAGTAGATGGTATCGAGTACATGATACTGTACAGAACTAGAAGCACAAGCATTTCGCTACACTCGCATTAACATCTGCTAACCATGTGTATGTGACAAATAAAAATGTATTTGATTTCTGTAATTAAGCTATTTCAATTGAATTAGATTTGATATGACTCTGTGACTGCCACTGCCTTCTCTTTCCCTAGCATGGAGGGAGAGGAGGCTGCATGGTCTGGGTGCATCATGGCCAGCCCAGGTAGCTAGCTGCCTAGCCTTCCTCCCTCCTTGCCTCTTCTCTCAATGATGGAGTAGGTGCCTGGGGTGGTAATGAATTGCAGACAGAGTCAGAGACTGAGAATGCCTCTGTGTTAGTCACAGCCAGGTGCAGATAGATAGATGATGGTGGAAGGGAGAAGGAGGAAGGCCCCAGGGAGAGGAGGCCTTGGCCAGGGGGAGACGTGGGAGACTCCCAACCCAGCTGACAGGTGCTGCTTGTGTTTGGACTTGCGGTGGGCTTCCATTTCATTGCAGCTTTCTCTCTCTCCATCTCCCTTTCTCTCACACTCTTCTCTCGCTCGCTCCCTTCCTTAAAGGTGAAATATGCAGGAATCGCTTGACCATTTTCTGTCTGTTAAAATTTGAATAGTTCGCCTATAAGACAAAACAAGCAATGTATCGTGTAGAGAATCATTGTACCATCTAAACTGGCGTGAAATATATGCTCAGTAACCTAAAATACTGTATTTCCAGCTGTTTGAAGCTGGTGTACAAAACTGAAAGTAAAAGATACAAAAACTAAACATAAGAACGGGAAGCATAGAAATAGTGCACAAAGGACAGATCTACAGTTACTTAGACTTGCTTTCAATGAGAATTACAGACCTATAACTCACATTTCTATATGAATTTGCTAAGGTCACCCAAAATGTTACATATTGCAGCTTTAATGGCAGTCAGTCAGCTGTCAGTGTGGGTCTGTAACCTCATAACGAAACAAATTGTAATGGCAAAATATGGAATATTTGCCTGACAGGGTTGCAGTATTATATGAATGCTGGAGCTGTAACATTTTCCTAGACACTCTTATCCAGAGCAACTTACATTAGTGAATGCATGATTGTTTTTATTTTTCCGCACTGGACCCCTTTGGGAATCAAACCCACAACCCTGGCGTTGCAAGAGCCATGCTCTACCAACTGAGCCAGACAGGAGGACTGTGCTGGTGTTATCACTCCCAACAAATAATGTCATTTAGAACTCTTTAGGCACACACATCTTTTGTTCCCTATATTGGAGTTGGTGTCCATAGGTTTATTGATTTCAGTCTTTTTAACTTCCCTGCTGCACTAATACTAAAGCCAATCCTATGCCGTTGGGTGCCGGGCACTGAACCAACCCTAATGCCGAATTCTGCTGGGTTTTCAGTTCAGTCTGAGGTGACTGACACGACTCCCCATCAGAGGAGACAGCTCCAGTCTTTCTCCCTGGCTTGTCATTGGTATTTCTCCCCGTGGGATTACACCAATCACTACTGTGGTAGTGTTGCTTTCTGAAGGAGGAGCATCGCTCAGAGAGAGTGCAAAGTTGATGGATGGCTGTTTGCTCAGCACGTAATTACCAGGTCTGGGGTTATACATCTACTACTGTAGGTCAGCTGAACAAAGTCATTACACTGCTTTGAGAAATGACACTATTCGGAATGTCTACCTGGCTCCATCAAATCAAAATACAAATCTTGACCTTTTCTGTACTTACACAGTAATGTTTCAGATCCTGAAGGCCTCTACATCTGAATTTATCTTCCAGGCCAAAATGTGTCAAAGTGCAGTAGTTTGGGGTCCAGTGCATGTACAGTTGAAGTTGAAGTACAACTTAGCCAAATACATTTAAATTCAGTTTTTCATAATTCCTGACATTTAATCCTAGTAGAAAATCCCTGTTTTAGGTCAGATAGGATCACCACTTTATTTTAAGAATGTGAAATGTCAGAATAATAGTAGAGAGAATGATTTATTTCAGCTTTTATTTCCCTCATCACACTCCTAGTGGGTCAGAAGTTTACATATGCTCAATTAGTATTTGGTAGCATTGTCTTTTAATTGTTTAACTTGGGTCAAATGTTTTGGGTAGCCTTCCACAAGCTTCCCACAATAAGTTGGGTGAATTTTGGCCCATTACTCCTGACAGAGCTGGTGTAATTGAGTCAGGTTTGTAGGCCTCCTTGCTCCCATAGGCTTTTTCAGTTCTGCCCACATTTTTTCTATGGGATTGAGGTCAGGACTTTGTGATGGCCACTCCAATACCTTGACTTTGTTATCCTTAAGCCATTTTGCCACAACTTTGGAAGTATGCTTGGTGTCATTGTCCATTTGGAAGACCCATTTGCGACCAACCTTTAACTTCCTGACTGATGTCTTGAGATGTTGCTTCAATATATCCACATAATTTTCTTTCCTCATGATGCCATCTATTTTGTGAAGTGCACCAGTGGCTCCTATAGCAAAGCACCCCCACAACATGATGCTGCCACCCCTGTGTATCACGGTTAGGATGGTGTTCTTCGGCTTACAATCATCCCCTTTTCCCTCCAAACATAATGATGGTCTTTATGGCCAAACAGTTCTATTTTTGTTTCATCAGACCAGAGGACATTTCTCCAAAAAGTACAATCTTTGTCCCCATGTGCAGTTGCAAACAGTAGTCTGGCTTTTTTATGGCAGTTTTGGAGCAGTGACTTCTTCCTTGCTGAGCGGCCTTTCAGGTTATGTCAATATAGGATGTGTTTTACTGTGGATATAGATACTTTTATACCTGTTTCCTCCAGCATTTTCACAAGGTCCTTTGCTGTTGTTCTGGGATTGATTTGCACTTTTCGCACCAAAGTACGTTCATCTCTAGCAGACAGAACGTGTCTCCTTCCTGAGCGGTATGGCGGCTGCGTGGTCCCATGGTGTTTGTACTTGCATACTATTGTTTGTACAGATGAACGTGGTAACTTCAGGCATTTGGAAATTGCTCCCAAGGATGAACCAGACTTGTGGAGGTCTACAATGTTTTTTTCTGAGGTCTTGGCTGATTTCTTTTGATTTTCCCATGATGTCAAGCAAAGAGGCACTGAGTTTGAAGGTAGGCCTTGAAATACATCCAAAGGTATACCTCCGATTGACTCAAATGATTTAAATTAGCCTATCAGAAGCTTCTAAAGCCATGACATAATTTTCTGGAATTTTCCAAGCTGTTTAAAGACACAGTCAACTTAGTGTATGTAAACTTCTGACCCACTGGAATTGTGATACAGTGAATTATAAGTGAAATAATCTGTCTGTAAACAATTGTTGGAAAAATTACTTGTTTCATGCACAAAGTAGATGTCCTAACCGATTTGCCAAAACTATAGTTTGTTAACAAGAAATTTGTGGAATGGTTGAAAAATTAGTGTATGTAAACTTCTGACTTCAACTGTATGTCAAGCATAGCCACCAATACAGTAGATCCACCACTAAAGCTCTCAGTATAAGTTGTAGTGACCTAGGGCTGGGCAACATTTTGAATTAATTTGATTAATTCATATGTATGTTTTTGCGCGATATTCCAAATGCCTGTATCGCAAGAATCAAGGTTTTGTCTTTTTTTTATGACCGTTTATGTCCACTTGTTTTCATGTTGTATTTTTGGTCTCGTCTCTTTCGTTCCTTCTGTGCTCTGTGCACCTCCCCATTTACACCAGAGATCCGTATATAATGAAGAGTTTCACGTCTCAGCCCTAACAATGAGAGTCGTTGTCCCAAACGCGGGAAGGCAGGTGACCAGTTTATATCCAAAATAATCCCATAGAAATGCATTGGGCTTATTTTGGACAGATTTTAGGCTTTGCCTCTTCCTCTATGGTTTACACATACCAAGCCCCTCCACCTGCCTCTCACGCCAACAAAGTTGAGAGATCACTTCTTCTTCTCTTACAAGTGGTTTCAACTCGCTATTTGCATTTGAGGTTTGGTCCAACAGAATCGGTCATAAGGAAATTGAGACATTATTTTACTGTAAAAGAGTTGAAGTTAACCGTTCTAAATATACCCTTTTAATGTCTCAACTACTCAGATTGAGAGTAGACACTACTACAACATGAACATTAATGATCATTGGATCTGGAAAATTCATGCTCAGTTCGTTGCACCTGGCATTGTTGTACCATGTACCGCTAGCAGCATTTTAGCCAAAGACTGTTATATTAGCAGTCTAGTCTGTGTTTTAAAAATGTGCAATAAGCATAAAACACAATTATATAAGGATTTGGCAACTCGTTATTATTCTGAGAAACAAGGTAGGCCACTTGTGTGCAACATCTGAACAAAGTGGACATGCTAACATGCTTTTCAAACAGTTGGAGACAGACAGAAGGGAGTGTTCATAACAGTTCAACTGTTCAACTGTTAGCTAGCAAATAGATCCAAGTTGGTTAAACTTGAAATATAAAGATTAGCTGGCTAATCACTAGCACATGGGCTTGAGAGATTTTTGATGAGACCTGTGTTCAATTTCTATAGCCGAAAGCCTGACACAAGAAGTTATTTGTGAATGTTCATTATGCATGGTTCTAGTTAAATTTGTAGACTGACTTGAAAGCCAGAAATGCAGTGTATTTAACCTTTAATTGTACAACTCTTATTTCAAGAAAACGTTCAAGAAAACGTTTATGTATGTTTAGATATACAGGACCAGTCAAAAGTTTGGACACACCTACTCATTCCAGGGTTTTTCTTTATTTGGACTATTTTCTACATTGTGCAATAATAGTGAAGACATCAAAACTATGAAATAACACATGGCATCATGTAGTAACCACAAAAGGGTTAAACAAATCCAAATATTTTATATTTGAGATTCTTCCAAGTAACCAACCTTTGCCTTGATGACAGCTTTGCGCACTCTTGGCACACTCTCTCAAGAGGTAGTCACCTGGAATGCATTTCAATGAACAGGTGTGACTTCTTAACTTCTTAATATGTTTCAGCCAATCAGTTGTGTTGTGACAAGGTAGGGTTGGTATACATAAGATAGCCCTATTTGGTAAAAGACCAAGCCCATATTATGGCAATAACAGCTCAAATAAGCAAAGAGAGATGACAGTCCATCATTACTTTAAGACATGAAGGTCAGACAATCCAGAAAATGTCAACATTTTAAGAACTTTGAAAGCTTCTTCAAGTGCAGTCACAAAAACCATCAATTGCTATGATGAAACTGGCTCTCATGAGGACCGGCACAGGAGAGGAAGACCCAGAGTTACCTCTGCTAGGGAGGATACGTTCATTAGAGTTACCAGCCTCAGAAATCGGCAATTAACTGCACCTCAAATTGCAGCCCAAATAAATGCTTCACAGAGTTCAAGTAACAGACACATCTCAACATCAACTGTGTGAAGACTGCGTGAATCAGGTCTTCATTGCCAAATTGCTGCGAAGAAACCACTACTAAAGGACACGAATAAGAAGAAGAGATTTGGTTGGGCTAAGAAACACAAGCAATGGACATTAGACCGGTGGAAATTTGTCCTTTGGTCTGATGATTTCAAATTTGAGATTTCTGGTTCCAACCGCCGTGTCTTTGTGAGACGAAGAGTAGGTGAACGGATTATCTTTGCATATGTAGTTCCCATCATGAAGCATGGAGGAGGAGGTGTGGGGGTGCTTTGCTGGTGACACTGTCTGTGATTTCTTAGTGGGACTATCATTTGTTTTTCAACAGGACAATGACCCAGCACACCTCCAGGCTTTGTAAGGCCTATTTAACCAAGAAGGAGAGTGATGCTTCTACACCTGCAATGCTTGCTGTTTGGGGCTTTAGGCTGGATTTCTGTACAGCACTTTGAGATATCAGCTTTATAAATAGATTTGATTTTGATGGAGTGCTGCATTAGATGACCTGGCCTCCACAATCACCCAGCCTCAACCCAAATAAGATGGTTTGGGTTAAGTTGGACCGCAGAGTGAAGGAAAAGTAGCCAACAAGTGTTCAGCATACAGTGGCAAGAAATAGTATGTGAGCCCTTTGTAATTACCTGGATTTCTCTATAAATTGTTTATAAAATTCCTGTGATTGTCTCCACCCCCTCCAGGTGTCGCTTATTTTCCCCGGTGTATTTATCCCTGTGTTTCCTGTTCGACTTGTATGTTAGTCAAGTCAACCAGTGTGTTTTTCCCTAACTAATTTTGCCATTCTCACTGCCTTCAAGCAGCACAGCCTTCCACTAGTCGTCTTCCTCGGGAGGTTAGCAAGACTGTGGATGTCTCTATTATCCCCACGGAATACCATGACCCCAGTCTCTGGAGACTGGGGATGTCCATCTGCATCTCCTGCCGGCACAGGGTTTTTCTATGTGGAGAAGAAGGACAAGACCCTGCACCCGTGCATTGACTACCGGGGACGTAACGATATCACTGACAAAAAATCATTACCCCCTACCTCTCCTTTCCTCGGCGTTTGAACCTCTCCAGGGGTCTACCATGTTTTCCAAGTTGGACCTTCGGAATACCTACCACCAGGTTCGGATACGCAAGGGGGATGAGTGGAAGACAGCCTTCAACACAGCCAGTGGACATTATGAGTACGAGGTCATGCCATTTGGACTCACCAACGCCCCCACTGTCTTCCAGGCTTTGGTCAATGATGTGCTTCGGGACATGCTAAACCGGTTTGTGTTCGTCTACCTGGACGACATTCTGTTTTGTACTCCATGTCAGACAGGTCCTTCAGCGCCTCCTGGAGAACCAACTGTTTGTGAAAGCCTAGAAGTGTGAGTTCCACCACTCTTCTATCACCTTTCTGGGATATGTCATTGCTGAGGGCAATGTTCAGATGGATCCTGGAAAGGTGAAAGCAGTGGTGGATTGGCCTCAACCAATGTCCAGGGTGCAGTTGCAACGGTTTCTTGGTTTTGCACTTCTTCTACCGCCGTTTCATTCGGGATTACAGCACCCTAGCGGCCCCCTCTCGGCACTCACTTCTCCCAAGGTATCGTTCAAATGGTCTCCAGCTGTCAACAAAGCCTTTGTGGACCTGAAGCATCGGTTCACAACAGCACCCGTCCTCATCCATACGGACCCCTCGTGTCAATTTGTGGTGAAAGTGGATGCTTCGGATGTACGAGTGGGGGCCATCCTGTCCTGGCGATCTGCCCAGGACCAGAAGCTTCATCCCTGTGCTTTCCTGTCCCATCGTAGTTCCTGCTGAGAGGAACTACGATGTTGGCAACCAAGAACTCCTGGTGGTGAAGATGGCGTTGAAGGAGTGGAGGCACTGGCTGGAAGGAGCAGAACAGCCATTCCTGGTCTGGACTGACCATAAAAAGTTGGAATATCTCTGTTCAGCCAAGCGCCTCAACTCAAGGCAGGCCCGGTGGGCCCTCCTGTTTACCAGATTCAACTTTACAATTTCCTACTGTCCAGGGTCTAAAAATGTGAAGCCTGATGCTCTCTCCCGCCTATACAGTTCCTCTGCGACACCCTCGACTTCTGAAACCATTCTCCCTACCTCATGCCTTGCTGCCACTGTGGATTGGGATATTGAGAACCTGGTTCACGTGGCGCAACACTCCCAGCCTGGACCTGAAGGGGGCCCTGCTAACTGGCTGTTTGTCCCTAACCCAGTCCGGTCCCGGGTCCTGGAAAAGGCTCATTCCTACAGGCTGACCTGTCATCCAGGGTCCCGTCGTACACTAGCTTTCCTTCTACAACATTTCTGGTGGCCCACAACGGTCCCTTTCGTCTCTGCCTTTGTCACTGTATGCACTGTGTGTGCTCAAAACAAGACTCCATGGCAAGCTACTTCTGGCCTCCTGCAGCCACTACCGGTTCCTCATCGTCCCTGGTCTCATATATCTCTGGACTTTGTCACTGGGCACCCTCCGTCTCACGGAAACACTGTCATTCTGACGGTAGTCGACCGGTTCTCCAAGGCTGCCCATTTCAACCCTCTCCCCAAACTACCTTTTGCCAAGAAGATGGCCCAGCTTATGGTGCAGCATGTCTTCCAGATCCATGGACTTCCGGTTGACATAGTCTCCGATCGGGGTCCTCAGTTCTCGTCTCAGTTCTGGAAGGCATTCTGCACCCTTATTGGGTTGTCGGTCAGCCTGTAACCTTGATTCCATCCCCAAATTAACGGTCAGTCGAAGCGAGCCAACCAAACCCTGGATACCACCTTAAGGTGGCTGGTCTCAACCAATCCCACTACCTGGAGCAGTAAACTGGTCTGGGTGGAGTATGCCCGGAACACTCTTCCCAGTTCTGCCACAGGACGCTCCCATTTCGAGTGCTCCATGGGGTATCAGCCTCCACTCTTCCCTGAACAAGAGCAGGAGGTCAGCGTACCCTATGCCCGGATGTTTGTCCACCGCTGTCGAATTACCTGGAGAAGAGCCAGGTACAAAGGGCGGCTATTCTCAAGACCAACTCCAGGTATCGTCAACAAGCGGACCGTCGCCGGACCCCAACTCCCCGCTACCGCATTGGGCAGAGGCTATGGCTTTCCACTCAGGATCTGCCCCTTCGGAGAGAGTCCCGCAAGCTGTCTCCCCAGTTCATTGGTCCCTGCTAAAGACATCTTGTACTTATTTATCCCTGTGTTTCCTGTCTCTGCCAGTTCGTCTTGTATGTTAGTCAAGTCAATCAGCGTATTTTTCCCATACTCCTTTTGTTATTCTCTTTTTGATAGTCTTCCCGGTTTTGACCCCTGCCTGACTCTGGACTACCTTCCCGCCTGCCTGATCATCCTGCGCTGACCTTGATTCTGCCTGCCTTCGGTACCATTTGGACACTGAATTTGTTTTGACCTTTTTGCCTGTTGACAACCATTGTCTTGCCTTACAATATTTATTAATACAATAGGGTAAGACTCCAACCATCTGCCTCCTGTGTCTGCATCTGGGTCTCGCCTTGTGTCATGATAAACACAGTCTGCTTAAATTTATAACACACAAACGATTATACGTTTTCATGTCTTTATTGAACACACTGTGTAAAGGGCAAGGTGGGAAAAGTATGTGAACCTTTTGGATTTAATAACGGGTTGACCCTCCTTTGGCAGCATTAACCTCAACCAAACATTTTCTGTTGTTGCGTATCAGAACTGCACAATGGTCAGGAGGAATGTTGGATCAATCCTCTTCACAAAACTATTTCAGCTCAGCAATATTATTTGGATGTCTGGTGTGAACCGCTCTCAAGGTCGTACCACAGGTTGAGATCAGGACTCTGACTGGGCCACTCCAGAAGCTGTATTTTCTTCTGTTGAAGCCATTCTGTTGTTGATTTACTTCTGTGTTCTGGGTTGTTGTCCCGTTGCATCACCCAACTTCTGTTGAGCTTCAATTGGCGGGCAGATAGTCTTACATTATCCTGCAGAAATGTCTTGATACACATGGGAATTCATTTTTCCTTCGATGATAGCAAGCTGTCCAGGCCCTGAGGGAGCAAAGCAGCCCCAAACCATGATGCTCCCTCCACCATATTTTACAGTTGGGATGAGGTTTTGCAGTTGGTGTGCTGTTCCTTTTTTTCTCCACACATAGTGTTGTGTGTTCCTTCCATACAACTCAACTTTAGTTTAATCTGTCCACAGAATATTTTGGAATATACATGTGCACTTTTGCAAACTTCAGATGTGCAGCAATGGTTTTTTTGGACAGCAGTGGCTTCTTCCGTGGTATCCTCCCATGAACACCATTCTTGTTTAGTGTTTGACGTATTGTAGACTCGTCAAGAGATGTTAGCATGTTCCAAAGATTTCTGTAAGTCTTTAGCTGACACACTAGGATTCTTCTTAACCTCATTGAGCGTTGTGCTCTTGCAGTCATCTTTGCAGCGCGGCCACTCCTAGTGAGAGTAGCAACAGTGCTGAACTTGCTCCATTAATAGACTGATGAACATCAAGGCTTTTAGAGATACTTTTGTAACTCTTTCCAGCTTTATGCAAGTCAATTGTTCTTAATCTTAGGTCTTCTGAGATCTCCTTTGTTTGATGCATGGTTCACATCAAGCAATGCTTCATGTGAATAGCGAACTCCCTTTTTGTAAGTGGTTTTTATATTGCAGGGCAGCTCTAACCAACATCTCCACTGTGAATGTTTAAATTATGTATTCAATATTGACAACAAAAATACAATAATGTGTGTGTTATTAGTTTAAGCACACTGTGTTTGTCTATTGTTGTGACAGGAAGATCAGATCACATGTACCAATTTATGTAGAAATCCATGTAATTCCAAAAGGTTCACATACTTTTTCTTGTAACGGTATCTGGGAACTCTTTCAAAACTGTTAGAAAAGCATTCCAGATGACTACCTCATGAAGCTGGTTGAGAGAATGCCAAGAGTGTGCAAAACTGTCATCAAGGCAAAGGGTGGCTACTTTGAAGAATCTCAAATATAAAATATATTTAGATTTGTTTAACACTTTTTTGGTTTCTACATGATTCCATATGTGTTATTTCATAGTTTTGATGTATTCACTACACTGGTGTAAAGAAAAATACTTGAAAGTTCTACCTAAGTCTTTAACTTCACTATTTATATTTTTGACTACTTTTACTTTTACTTCACTACATTCCTAAAGAAAATAATGTAAAATACTCCTTACATTTTCCCTGACACCCAAAAGTACGCGTTACATTTTGTCAGGAAAATGTCAGGTTTTGATTCACACACTTATCAACAGAACATCCCTGGTCATCCCTACTGCCTCTGATCTGGTGGAATCTCTAAACACAAATGCTTTGTTTGTAAATTATGTGTTGAGTGAGTGTTGAGTGTTGCCATGGCTATCCATCAATTACATTTTTTAAATAAACTTGTGCCGCCTGGTTTGCTTAATATAAGGAATTTTAAATGGTTTATACTTAAGTACATTTTATCAATTCCATATACTTTTGATACTTAAGCATATTTAAAACCAAATACTTTTAGACTTTTACTCAAGTAGTATTTTACTGGATCACTTTTACTTGAGTTATTTTCAATTAGTCTTTACTTTTACTCAAGTATGACAATTTTGTACCTTTTCCACCACTGCTTCACTATCTTTCTACTGGTACTGTATATGTTGTGAATCTCCCTAAAACCCCATTAGTGGTGACCCCCCCGTCACAGTACAGCATGCAGTAAGTGACTTTCAGCTGTATGCACTACTCCTTTGAGCTTCAGGCAGGAAAAGGAGAGCACTCTCCTTATTTATTCTAAAACTTTTCCTGCCTCTTTTTCCCCCCCCATTTCCACTTTTTAAATGTGTGTCTTTTCCGTTATAATGGTGGCCTGACACTGGGGTTTTGTATTTAATCATGTTTCCCTGTCTGGGACCGGCACTGGGGGAGGGCAGAGGTTGAGGGGCTTCTCTCTATGAGGAAGATTTTTGTAGCGTTATCTCGATCAGGGTTTCACAACCCTCTCCACGGGGACCACCAGACGTTTCACATAGTTGTTGTAGCCCTGAATTGGCACATCTGATTCAATTAGTCAAGGGTTTGGTTATAGTTGAATCAGGTGTGCTAGTTTAGGGCTACAGCAAATATGTGAAACCTTGATCTAGAGGAGAGTCTTCACCAGCCCTCACCACCCCTTCAACCCCCAGCCTCCCGCCTGCTACCTTTCACCCCTTAACCCCCCAGCCTCCCGCCTTCTACCTTCCAAATGCTCAGTGAATATTTAGGTCATGATGTAGCATATGTAATGATCCTCCTCCTAGGGTAAAATTGATTGGTTGGGAGGACAGTGTCATAGGAGTAGGTTCATTGGCTCATCTTACTGGCTGACATTGTTATTGTGTTATGAACAATGGCATGTGCTGGGCGGCTAGAGAGAACACTTTGTGTTTTTAGCAGTGTGGTCTCTTTGGGACTGTGGTCTCCGTTTAGGGTGCTCGCTCTTCCTAGAACAGGGAATAGTGGAAGTATGGGACTGTTATGAGTTTTACCAGAAAGTCAAAGTACATTTTTAATCTATTCCTCTGTTCTATCTGCTCACATTCCCTATGAATGAATACTGTAACGTTTTGTGAGTGCTTCCTGGAGCAAACTAAGACCGTCATCGATCTCAGCCCAGATGGTGAATTAGGAAACGGACATGTTATGACATACAGTATGTAAGAGAAACGACCGGGCTCTGAAAAGAGAACAGTTCATTATCTCAACTCAAACTGCAATGTGTTCAATAATACTGTGACTGTCCCTTCAGATACAGACGACCAGCTTCAATTACCCAGCGAGACATACAAAACCAGCCCGACAATGACACTAAAGTGCTCTGGACACCATAATAGCATAATAGGCACTTTAACTGCATATAAATTAGATGGTTTCCTATCCTCATCCTACTGCATCCAAAGGACAATCTTGTTGGGATGAACTTTTGGCCTGCCCAGATGCTTTGTGGATTCTGTAAATATATATTTTCAGATATTTAATGGGGTGTCGGTATTAAGATTGTCACATCAGGTCAGCGTCTCGGGAGAATAGTGGACACAGAATCAATGAACGCCAAAGCAAAGCTCCGGGTTTGTGCGTCTAGCGGGGATAGAAAATTGCTTCCGTCCCTTTCGTTCCTCCTCCACTCCCAGGCAACCATTAAGATATGCCTGGCCTAACTAGATGAACCTCTAGCTCTCTAAATGATAAATGACAAAACAGGCTTGATATTGTCATCTGCAAGGCTACAGAATTGTTTCTCTCTCTCTCTCTCTCTCAGCAAGCCACAGCAACAGAATGAAAAGGCACAAAGGTCTCCACATACAGTATATTTACTACCCTTAGCATCTTGCTGCCTGCATTACTTCATATAGAATACCATACCACATGTGGATTGTTCTCAATAAGAGGAATTGTAGAAACCTATTCATACAATAAGCTTTGTCGGATGGTCATGAACGATACATAATAGGATGAGGGGTTTGGCTAGTAGTGTACAGATGTTATGATGCATTGTAGTTTGATGTTGCAGCTCTTTGACATTTTAGAAGGCCAAATGGCCATGATCAATTTATTTTGTTCACTTATGACCCGAGGATTCCTATGTGGATATGTTTTCATATTGTATATCTATCCTGGATCATGTATAGCAATAGCTACCCTCCACTACCACTCATGACTCATCTCTAATATTGCTTCATCAAAGTGTTTTAAGATGTGTTTTTTTAATACTTTCTTTGGTTGAGAGCTATAACTCAGTCAGTCTGTCAAATTAGCTGTAGCATTCCTCACTAGAGAAATGCCACAGGATATAGTGTGACAGACTGGCAGCTCTGACAAATTCTCCTTAACACTGTACTTTCGCAAACGGACAACTGTCTGATTAGTGTAGTTTTAACAAACGGGTGAACTGTCAAGGTAGCTGGAAAAAAGGTTATGAAAGTCAAATAAAATGTCAAATCACCGTCAAAGAATGTTGTAACAAGATGGCTTTAAGTGACAAGAGGAAAGATATACAATCATTAGCCGTTTCTCTGTCCATCACGTGATAGCAGATATTCCCTCCAATTAAATGATCCTGTTAGACTTGGACAAGGTAGTCAGGCAAACTAGCTAAAAATAGAAACCTTGAATTTTTTTCTCCATATTTACATAAAAGAAAATGAAGAATTGTTTGAGTGACATTCTGCCTCAAAATGAAGGGATACTGCAGACTATTATATACCAGTTACAAAGGGGTCAAGGTTTAGACTACATTTCTCTTTAGTCACTTTATAGTTTACTAGTCTAGTTTATCCTTAGATTCATAATATGACATGATCATGACAATATTTCTGTATTTTAACTATTTACCTCACATCTGTGGTATGCAGCATACAGTAGGTTTATGTTTGGTGCATTGTAATACAGGTAACTGCCAAAGTAATGGAAACACATGATTTCATTGAGGTATTCATCATTGACATCTGTTGTCTCAACACTAAACGTGAACGGCTGTCTCACCCATGCTGGATATGACTCTCTTGTAGGGAAGTATCCGTCAAGAGACTTTGCAAGCTCATCTAAGTGCATGGCAATTGCTTGCTTCGGTTCCGCGGGTACAGAAATGTCTCAGATTCCAGATACATCTTCGATCTTACTTACACAGTCGTCCAGCAGGGGAAAGTTTGCGAAGTTATTGTTCTCTGTTCGTCGCTTCCATAACGGTAGCTTTTTTTGAAAAGCCTTCAGGTTTTCCTCCGCTTCGATGATGTTGACTCCACCGCCCTGCATCTTTTGATTGAGAGATGCGAAGATATCGGCCATGTACGCTAAAATGAGAATGAACTCAGAATGTTTGAAGCAATCTGCATGACAATGTTGGTGCTCTTGCAAAAACAGGGCTAATTCCACACGCACGGCAAAAACACGATTCAGCACCTGTCCCCGGGATAACCACCGAACGTACAGAAGTACCTCGAATTCAGAGCCCATTTCTTTACACAGCTCACTGAAGATGCGATGCCGCAGAGCACTAGTTCGCACATAGTTCACACGTTCCACTACAATTTTTAATACTTCTGCCAGTTTTGGAGGCAAGCTTTTTGTTGCCAACGCATGCCTGTGCAGAATACAATGCGTAACAATGATGTGTGGTGCATCGGCTTTCACTAGCGCACCAAAACCAGACTTTCTTCCCAGCATGACTGGAGCTCCGTCCAACAAACTGCAGAAACCATATCCCACGAAAGATTGTTGTCTTTGAAGAAGTCATCCACAAGTTTCTTCACATCGGCTGCCTTAGTTGAGTAAATGAGGGATACAAAGAATATTGAAAACAGGTGCTTCCACACAGTTGTGGTTCCTGAATTAATTAAGCAATTAACATCCCATCCTGCTTAGTGTCATGTATAAAAATGTTGGGCAGGCCATTATTTTGGCTACTATGGCTATGCCCCCATAGGATGACACTGCCCCCACCCATAGGGCACGAGTGGTCATTGAATGGTTGGATGAACATGAAAACGATGTAAACCATATGCCATTGCCGTCTGTCACCAGACCTCAACCCAATTGAAAACTAATGGGAGATTCTGGAGCGGCGCCTGAGACTACGTTTTCCACGACCATAAACAAAACACCAAATGATGGAATTTCAACTTGAAGGCTTGGTGTCGCGTCCCTCCAATAGAGTTCCAGACACTTGTAGAATCTATGCCAAGGTGCATTGAAGCTGTTCTGGGTCGTGGTGGCCCAACGCCCTATTAAGACACTTTATGTTTATTTTGGTAGTTAGCCCTAGATGCATAATGTACTGTATTGTAGCTAGGTGCTGCCTCCACAGCCCCTTACCACATCAATAGTTAATAGTTATTGTCCCTGCATACTGCAATGGTTTTTCCATTGGATTCAATTTTTCATGTCATAACGGTGTATAACTGAAATGTTTACTGATAAGTGCCATTGCACATCATGTCTAGTGGATTACCATATTTTAAGATTTAATATGGATTAGTCAAAAATAATTACTTCTGTTACTATGCTCTCTGATGGATAGGGTTTGAAAAGTATTTTGTCCCCGCAATGTGTCACACACACACACACACACACACACACACACACACACACACAAAGCCCTCCCCCCACAGACCTAGCCTCTCTTCCATCCTACTCTCTTCCAAATCAAATCAAGCTTTATTTATACAGCACATTTCAGACATGGAATGCAATGCAATGTGCTTCACAGGAAAAAACAACTAAAAAACGATTAAATATTTACTACACAAAAAACACAAGATAAAAAGCAAAACAATGACAAAAACTGAACGACTAAAAAGTAAAAAATATGCGTTTGAAGATCTATTTTAAATATGTCCACAGTTTCGGCCTCAGGTTATCTGGCAGGCTATTCCAGAGGCTGGGGGCATAGTAACTAAAAGCTGCCTCTCCATGCCTCTTGGTCCTAGGCTTTGGGATAAAAGGCCAGTGACAGAGGATCTGAGGGACCTACTGGGTACATAACTTAAAAGCATGTCTGACATGTATTGAGGTGCCCAATTGTGGATTGATTTAAAAACAAATATAAGAATCCTAAAATGTATTCTAAAACTCACAGGCAGCCAGTGCAGAGACCTTAAAACCGGTGTAATATGTACTCGCCGTCTGGTCTTGGTCAGTATCCGTGCTGCAGCATACTGTATGTTTTGCAGTTGCCCTATGGCTTTCTTGGGTAGACCAGACAGGAGAGCATTACAGTAGTCAAGCCTGTTTGTAATAAAAGCATGGATGAGTCTCTTTGTATCAGAGAGAAACGGCTGCACTTGGTCACATTCATAATGTGTGATTCGATATTTTGTTCAGATTCTAAAATAGCACATAGGTTTTCTACTTCGACAAATTAAATCTGTATCGCGTGCCAGGGATGGTCTCCATAGAAGGAGCCATGCTGCCTCTGACCAGTAGGATGTAGTAATAAAGACAGAGGGCTTTATTTTTGGTTGGCAGTGAAGAGGCGCAAGTGTCAAACGCATGTTGGTTTGCAATTTTGCCATGTAAAAACTGTTACACCGGCATTTTCCACCCCTTACTCCAGGTTTGGCAATTTACATGTCTAACATCATCTCGCTTGCTCTGAGGTGGGAGGGGTGGAATATTTGAGGTGTGTCATTAAAAACGTGCACCAATATGCCAATTCCAGTCAGCGCAACTAGAGATATTTAAGACAGACCAAATGCTGGTCTTAGTGGCAGAGGTTGGAACCAAAATTATTTTCCAATCGTTTATTTTTTTTTGTTCTGTTCAACTGTTCTGACCACCAAAACCGGTTTCTTCTGTATAGGACAGTTGTTAAGAGCAAATTATATTTTGCTGTAACAGCATGGTTTAAAGGGATACTTCTGGATTTTGGCAATGAGGCCCTTTATCTACTTCCCTAGAGTCAGATGAACTTGTGGAAACCATTTATATGTCTCTATGTGCAGTTTGAAGGAAGTTGTTAACTACCGTTAGCTCATTGACTTAAAGTTTATGGCTTACGCTAGTTAGCATTGGCTACCTCTAACTTCGTTCATACTAAAAACAGAGACATACAGTACAAATGGTATCCACGCGTCCATCTGACTCTAGGAAAGTACATGAAGTGCCTCATTGACAAAATACAGAAGTATCGCTTTAATGAAAGGCAAACACACACACTGTACTGCCAGTCACAGTGTAGGGTGCAAGACACAACTGAAATTTTGCAGGTGAGGATGGAGGGAAGCTTGCGTTGAAGCACAGGGCATCTTGTTATGACATGCATTATCTGAAATAACAACACAGAATTATACCTACAAAGGAGTGGCTTCTATGTGGGAACTTTGAATATCTTTGAACATCCAAGTTGGTTTAACGTTGGACCACCAGAGCAAACTTTAGCTAGCTAGCTAACAAGCTTGTGTGTGCAGACCAGCACCAGAATTAAAACACATTTGACCTTTTTGTAGTTAATAAATCCAATGTGAAATGTGATAACTTGAATTGAAAAAGTTCATCCATTCTTTTAAACAACTCTCTTCTGATTCATGCTTCTAATGTTGTCGGTAGGCTACAGTAACCTATGCTTCAGAGGCAGGTAGCCTACACACACGCACATCCATTGGCAAAGATTTCCAGCTGTCAGGAAGACGCTGGAATACGCTTCTGAGGGACAGAGAGGGCTTTGCAAAGACTCTTGACATTTTTGGGGGACTGGAAAAAACAAAATGTAAAATAACATTATTAACCGGTTTTTGTCCAGCTTTTATGAAAAGTTTGGACTCATTATGTGCGATGCCCATTGCATGAAAGGTGTCTGTGACTGTAGGAAGCCTGTTTATGGACATTACGTTATTTAAAAGATTGCTTGTTGTTTTTTGTTTATCATTTTGTCCCAAAATTATTTGACTTACTGTCAAATTGCTGGAATTCCAATCGCTGTCTGTGGTGCTGGATCCTCTTGTAGGCTATATTTGCATATTTGTTTGTTTACCTTTCATGTGGAAAAGTCACGACTGGCCATATCAATGTCGATGGTAGGTAGTAGCTATATATATTTGGGAGCAGTAACGGTGTCTGACCATTCCCCCTTTCTCTTTATATTGGATATTTTTCCAGCTCCTGTGAAAAGTTTAGATGTGCGTAAAACCCTCCATAGTGTACATTGTCTTAGGCTTAATATCATATGCCCACAGGAGCAATAATGATGCCTGTAACTGTATTTACACATAGCCTATTTAAAACTAGTTGATGTTTCGTTTAATTAGAATTTGATAAGAATTATTCACAGTCTTTTAGGTCATATCAATAGTGACATTTGGCATGTCCATGGCTCAGACATAATGTTTTACAGTAGGCCTATATCAGTGTGAATGCTATGTTAACAATATATTTCCAAATAAAAGCCATGTATATTTAGCAAATATTTAGTTTTTTTTAAGGCTATTTAACATACTAGGCTATTACGGACTAACATTCAAATTTGTATTTATTATGGATCCCCTTCCTGGGGTCCAGCAAAATTTAGGCAGTTTACACAATTTTAAAAACATTACAATACATTCCCAGATTTCACAACACACTGTGTGCCCTCAAGCCCCTACTCCACCACTACTACCTATCTACAGTACATATCTACATCCATGTGTATGTATAGTGCGTATGTTATCGTGTGTGTGTGTGTGTGTGTGTGTGCATGTGTGTGTGTGCATGTGTCTGTGCCGATGTTTGTGTTGCTTCACATGCCCCGCTGTTCCATAAGGTCTTTTATTATCTGTTTTTAAATCAAATTTTACTGCTTGCGTCAGTTACTTGAAGTGGAATAGAGTTCCATGTAGTCATTGCTCTATGTTGTACTGTTTGCCTCCCATAGTCTGTTCTGGACTTGGGGACTGTGAAGAGACCTCTTGTGGGATGTCTTGTGGGGTATGCATGGGTGACCGAGCTGTGTGCCAGTAGTTTAGACAGACAGCTCGGTGCATTCAACATGTCAATACCTCTCATAAATAAAAGTAGTGATGAAGTCAATCTCTCCTCCACTTTCAACCAGGAGAGATTGGCATGCATATTATTAATATTAGCTCTCTGTGTACCTCCAAGGGCCAGCCATGCTGTCCTGTTCTGAGTCCTTTTTTTGTGGCACCTGACCACACGACTGAACAGTAGTCAAGGTGCGACAAAACTCGGGCCTGTAGGATCTGCCTTTTTGATAGTGTTGTTAAGAAGGCAGAGCATCGCTTTATTATAGAGAGACTTCTCCCCATCTTAGCTACTACTGCATCAATATGTTTTGACCATGACAGTTTACAATCTAGGGTTACTCCAAGCAATTTAGTAATCTCAACTTGTTCAATTTCCACATTATTTATTACAAGATTTTGTTTAGTACATGTTTTGTTCCAAATACAATGCTTTTAGTTTTAGAAATATTTAGGGCTAACTTATTCCTTGCCACCCACTCTGAAATTAACTGCAGCTCTTTGTTGATTGTTGCAGTCACTTCAGTCGCTGTAGTAGCTGACGTGTATAGTGTTGAGTCATCCGCATACATAGACACTCTGGCTTTACTCAAAGTCAGTGGCATGTCATTAGTAAAAATTGAAAAAAGCAAGGGACCTAAACAGCTACCCTGGGGAATTCCTGATTCTATTTGATAGGCTTCCGCTGCACTGTCAATTTGTTTACTGTGAAATGGCATTGTTTCTGGTCAAACACATTTTTTTCCAGAAGTTTACTAAGTGTTGGCAACAGGCTGATTGGTCGGCTATTTGATCCAGTAAAGGGGGCTTTACTATTCTTGGGTAGAATTGGAGTTGATTGCAACACAATACATAAAATACTAAAATTGAAGCAACCACATATTTAGCCATGGAGCACGTTCTGATTGGCCAGTGAGGGGCCAAGCCTCGACACACCGACAACATGTTTATTCTTCAAAACCTGTCCTTTTTGTTCCACCACCAGCCTCTGCGCTCATAATTCCGGTTGTGAAAATAGCAAAAATATTTCTGACACACCCCTTAATACATAACTCTACCGCTAGATTTATCATTGAGTTAGGTTTGTTAAAATATAGGCCAGAGGCTACATAAATCCCAAATAGCACCCTATTCCCTTTATAGTGCACTTCTTTTGACCTTTTCCCTTTATAGTGTATATGGATCTGGTCAACAGTAGTGCACTATAAAGGGAATAGGGTGCCATTTGGGCTTGATGGGAGTGGGAGTGGGCGAGGTAGGGAAGCAGCCCCAATGTGAGAAAAGGAAGAATGCCTGTATGTCAGTGGTGAGTCTCAGGCCCTGTGGGGAAATGGCAGCATTTAGAAGGTCATATGGAGCAACGCAGACACAGGGCCTGAGTAGAACATCCGGGTGGAGCATATCTACATATCTAGAATTTACATCTATGTACATCATCTAGTATCTGCTTTATGTAGTAAACTGTAGTGGACAACACAGACCAATGATGTGGATGTTATTTGGAATGTGGAATTGTTTGTATCCGATTATATCCCCCAAAACCAGTTGTCTTCTGGAATTTTTTTTTTTTTGCCAGGCTGATGAGAGATTATGTATAAGGTAAACATTTTACTGATTTAATACAGTAATGAATATTCAATATGCTATGCTCTACGGGGGTTTGTCTATCATGGGCATGTTTTACAGACAGATCTACTCAGTTCTAGCAGAAATGTAAACAGTTTTTTCCTTTGAAAGAAAAGAAATGGCATGATTGATTTATAAGGTTGTGTAGTGTGTGTATGGCGGAAGGGTGGTACAGTAATATGTATTGGATAAAGTCAGAATTCCGACTGCAAGACTATCTAAAAGAACACTTTCTATACAGTGATTACAGTGCCTCAGACGGACCTCGTTGAAAGACAGTCTCATTTACCGTACTGTCAGTAGTTCAACCACAGCTGAGCCATTCCATCTATAAAGTGTCTAGTGTAGCAAAGACCCACCTGAGACTGCAACCTCTGACTCCTTCACTCATGGGTCCAGAGTCCCACTTACAACTCCTTAGCTCCTTCAATTACGTTCTGACGTGACCACATAGGACACTAGTGGGTAAAAAACTCTCTGTGGTGTAACACCAGTAGTTGTAAGGAATTCATGTTTAGCAGTTCCATAAATCACAGAAAATATACATTTTGATGCTGATTAAATTGGGGTTCTTTGTTGAAGTTTTCCCATTTGGCCATGTAATAGTGAAGTACAGTGTTTATTTTAAATGCATAGGCTACATTTGTGCATTTACTGTAGATGTGATGATGTACCAGTTTGAGTCATGTAAGGCTATTTACTGATGCTAGTGGTCTTTTTCAATCAAAATCTAAATGTAGCTTTAATCCCACATCTCATCCTGTATCAAATCTGTTATTATTTATCCTCGTTGCGGCGCCATCTTGCCTTGACAGCAGTGTGCGTGTATGTGAACCATTAGCCCAGAGTGAATGGACCAAAGGTAACGATTGGAGCAGGCAGGCATACTGTACCAACTGCCCCAAAATGTTCAGTACCCCATGCATGCCAAAATTCAACGTTTTCACAACGGATAATCACTGACAGTTGCTTGACAGTTGCCTTTGACATTTAGAACATTGTTTAATCTGGAAATTAGTCCTTAATATGTTTGACAGATGGTGTTGACATTTAAAACACTGTTTCTGTAATCATGAGCAATATTTGTGGGGAACCCAGGCTGTGGAGCATTCATTTGATTAGAATTAATGCAATTTAAAACATGTAACAACACTTAATTAGCTGCTTAAGGATTACAACAACATCCCTCAATATCAACTTTAGATTGGATTAAATTTAGGGCCATTTGAAGCTGAAGAATTAAATGCTTTTTTAACCTTTTGAGTTCATTTTGTGACGGGCTACCTTTTCTTTCTGATATAGACAGAATATTGTTGAAGGTTGAATCTGGAGAATATCTTCTGTTCATTATGTAGCTGAATGTCTGAGTGGGCTGTCGAGAGTCGTAAATCTAGAGACTAATGAAACAAACAAAAACCATACAGATGCTGTTGACATATATTCCATTCCTTGCTGCTCCATTTGATTTTTGCACCTGTCAATCGTAGCAGCAGCACCATTTAGCTGATTGTCACTGCTGTTGTGATTTGCCATTTCTTCAATGTTAAGCATAAGAAAATAGCTTAGACAAGTGATTCTCTCTCTATATTGCTTTGGTCACAATCAAAGTAATAGAGGAATGTTTTATTGTGCTGGTTGCTTTATCTGGGTGCTCAGGCTGCAATATTGCCAGGGCTTGTTAATTTCAGCTCCAACTGAACAGTTTAGGGTAATTCGCTTTAGAGTCTAGTGAAAGACATCCACCGGTTAGCAAGCCAGCTCATACATCATCTGGACTTTTGGTCGACTGGGAGGAAGGCTGTTAAGGCTGGCCATTAGAATAGCACAGCAGAATGTGGACAGAATGGGTAATTGCAAGACGAAAGTCAAAAACCTACCAGAAAATCACTGCGGAAGCATGATCTTTTGTGGTGTATCCAGATCATAGATAGAGATATACTGATCATGGCTCTGGGTGTGTCTAAATAACTTACATAGATCAATTCGTTTTACGCTGAAATGATTGCCAGAAAGCAGGAAAAGCCAAAGATTTATATCCATAGAGATTATAATTATATTTATATACAATTATATTTCTAAATCAATATGCTCAATATCTATGGATGTATCCTTGGATTGATCAATTGGTTTCGGCTCTGTAATAAGTGGCCAACGAGTGTCCGAACTCCCGGAAAAGCAACATTGTGACAAGCTGTTATGAAGGTTAATGCATATTTCTCCCTACAGTTGGTATTGAACTGTAGACCACACAGCCATTCATCCTGGCTATATGT
The DNA here is from genome assembly GCF_036934945.1 of Oncorhynchus masou masou. Lineage (NCBI taxonomy): Eukaryota > Metazoa > Chordata > Actinopteri > Salmoniformes > Salmonidae > Oncorhynchus > Oncorhynchus masou. The sequence goes on along the minus strand of NC_088214.1, from coordinate 28,546,064 downwards.
GCCAGAGAGTTGGCTTGAATTTTCTTTCTCATTAGTGACAGAAATATTCTCTTTCTCTCGCTCTCTCTTTCTCTCTCTGATTGTGGTGCGTTATATATTTGGTATCCCCATTAGCTGTCCCTTCCTAGGGTCCACAAAAAACATAAAACAGGACACAATACAGAACAAAAATAGACACAAACAGCTCAAGGACAGAACAGCTCAAGGACAGAACTACATAAATAAACATGTATACTGAAAGAATATACAAACCCAACATGTAAAGTGTTGGTCCTATGTGTCATGAGCTAAAATAAAACATCCCAGAAATCCCAAAAAGCGTATTTCTCTTAAGTTTTGTACACAAATTTGTTTACATCCATGTTAGTGAGCATTTCTCCTTTGCTAAAATAATCCATCCCATATCAAGAAGCCATTAAACAGCATGATCATTAAACAGGTGCACCTGGGGAAAATAAGGCCATTCTAAAATGTCCAGTTTTGTCACACAACACAATTGGAATGCTGACTGTAGGTGTAACGGCGTTCTTCTTTTGTTGAAGGTGAGTCGGACCGAAATGCAGTGTGTAAGTTACTCATGTTTATTAGGAAGACAAACGAACGAACTATACACAAATAACTAATAAATACAAAAACAAACAGAACGTGAAACCTATTACAGCCTGACTGGTGAAACTAACACAGAGACAGGAACAATCACCCACGAAATACAAAGCGAAAACCAGGCTACCTAAATACGGTTCCCAATCAGCGACAACGAGAATCACCTGACTCTGATTGAGAACCGCCTCAGGCAGCCAAACCTATTAAACACACACACCCCTAATCAGCTACAATCCCAACTACTACAAACCCCAATTTGAAACTACAATACAAAATAAACCCATGTCACACCCTGGTCTGACTAACTAATAAACTAAAACACAAAATACTAAGACCAAGGCGTGACAGTAGGAATGCCCACAAACTGTTGCCAGATAATTTAATGTTAATTTCTCTACCATAAGCCACGTCCAACATAGTTTTAGAGAATTTGGCAGTACAACCAAACCGACCTCACAACCGCAGACCAAGTGTAACCACGCCAGCCCAGGACCTCCACATCCGGCTTCTTCACCTGCGGGATTGTCTGAGACCAGCCACCCAGACAGCTGATGAAACTGTGGCTTTGCACAAACAAAGAATTTCTGCACAAACTGTCAGACTCCGTCTAAAGGAAGCTCATCAACGTGCTCGTCATCCTCACCAGGGTCTTGACCTGACTGCAGTTTGGTGTTGTAACCGACTTCAGTGGGCAAATGCTTACCTTCGATGGCCACCGGCACACTGGAGATTTATGCTCTTCGCGGATTAATCCCAGTTTTATCTTGTAGATGGCAGACAGTGTGTATGGCGTTGTGTATGGCGTCGTGTGGGCAAGCGTTTTGCTGAGTGCCAGTGGTTTGCTGAGTTCCCTACGGTGGTAGTGAGGTTATGTTATGGGCAGGCATAAGCTACGGACAACAAACACAATTGCATCTAATTTATGGCAATTTCAATGCACATATATACAGTTATGAAATCCTGAGGCCCATTGTCATGCCATTCTTCCGCCGCCATCACCTCATGTTTCAGCATGATAATGCATGGCCCCATGTCACAAGGGTCTGTACACAATTCCTGGAAGCTGAAAATGTACCAGTTCTTCCATGGCCCGCATACTCACCAGACATGTCACCCAATGAGCATGTTTGGGATGCTTTGGATCGACGTGTACGACAGAGTGTTCCAGTTCCCGCCAATATCCAGCAACTTCGCACAGACATTGGAGAGGAGTGGGACAACATTCCACAGGCCACAATCAACAGCCACAATCAACAGGTATTCGTGCCCAACAGATGAATATCTGTATCTCCAGTCATGTGAAATCAATAGATTCGGTCCTAATTTCCTTATATGAACTGTAACTCAGTAAAATCTTAGAAATTGTTAAATGTTGTGTTTATATTTTGTTCAGTGTACAATATATATAGCAGGTCCCACTTCTCTTCACCACCATGTCCCACGTCTCGTCACCACCATGTCCCACGTCTCTTCTGCCTGCCCGCGAAGTGCCTTCTCTACCTCCTGCTTTTTGGTCAAGAGATTTGGGAGGCTGTTACTAAATATATTCAGTTTGCAACACGTATTGGCAGATTCCATTATATATGTTTTTAGCATTAACTGTCTTTTTTTTTAAAGAAGACCCAGTATTGCTAACAAAGTTGGCAATACCATCCAGTAACTAACAAACAAATTGACTTAAAACAATGGCCGTAACAAATTGTGACTTAATTGTTGTTGATCTCGGGAACACACAACCAAATCTCCAGCAGTCTTGTGACGAGTGGCTAGCTCAATAGTCCACCTGCGTAGAGAGAAGGCTGGAGGCAGATCCACCAAGCATTAGGCTATATCCAGGTAGAAGTAGGGCAACAGTTGCATCTCTAATGGCACCCTATTCCATCTTTACTGCACTACTTTTGACGAGGGCACATAGGGCTGCAACAAACACTCAAACGGGACAGTTTCATCTCAATCTCTTCGTTCAAAGACTCAATCATGGACACTCAATCACTGACAGTTGTGGCTGCTTTGTGTGGTGTATTGTTGTCTCTACCTTCTTGCCCTTTGTGCTGTTGTCTGTGCCCAATAATGTTTGTGCCATGTTTTGTGCCGCTACCATGTTGTGTTGCTACCATGTTGTTGTTATGTTGTTTTGCTGCCTTGCTATGTTGTTGTCTTTAGGTCTCTCTTTATGTAGTGTTGTGTTGTCTCTCTTGTTGTGATGTGTGTTTTGTCCTATATTTATATTGTATTTATTTTAAATGTTTAATCCCAGCCCCCATCCCCGAAGGAGGCCTTTTGCCTTTTGGTAGGCCATCATTGTAAATAGAATTTGTTCTTAACTGACTTGCCTAGTTAAATAAAGGTTAAAATAAAAAATAAAAAAATAGGGTGCAGATTGAGAAGCATCCAACGCTGCTGGATTTAGAGTAAGCCACAGTGGTAAGGCTAGCTAACACTGTGTACAGACTGCACTAGCTCTGGCAGACTCTGCTTCCACACAATAAATTAATAGGCCTATAGTAATTTTTGGTGATGCACTAGTTTGAGAATTCCTGCTGGCAGGTGCCAAACAAAAAAAAATACTATCTGTCAAGGCACTTAAGAAATGAAAAAAAGTTCAGTTGAGGTTTCTTAATCTTACTACTGTAATCATGTTATTGAGTGCTCCTGACATCTTCCATCGAATTCATCTGAATACATTGAGTGTCAGATGTTAGAGATTAGATATCTGACATGAAAGTTGATATGCAGAAACAGAATACAACTGTTGCTATTGGACATGTATAGTATACACTGACTGTACAAAACATTAAGAACACCTTCCTAATATTGAGTTGCAACCCCCCTCTTGCCCTCAGAAGAGCCTCAATTCATCGGGGCATGGACTCTACAAGGTGTCGAAAGGGCCCATGTTGACTAATGCTTCCCACAGTTGACTGGATGTCCTTTGGGTGGTGGACCGTTCTTGATACACACAGGAAACTGTTGAGCGTTAAAAAACTAGCAGCGTTGTGGTTCTTGACACAAACCGGTGCACCTGGCACCCACTACCATATCCCGTTCAAAGGCACTTAAATATTTTGTCTTGGCCATTCACCCTCAATGGCACACATACACAATCCATGTCTCAATTGTCTAGAAGCTTAAAAATCCTTCTTTAACCTGTCTCCTCCCCTTCATCTACACTGATTGAAGTGGATTTAACAAGTGACATCAGTAAGGGATCATAGCTTTCACCTGGTCAGTCTATGTCATGGAAAGAGAAGGTGTTCATAATGCTTATTACACTCAGTGTATACTGGAAATTAATCCATTAGTCTAAGGCCGTATACTTCAATCACACTCAGGGATAGATAGTCTTACAGTACATTTTCTAGCGTCACTCAATGACATACAGCCCACTCTCTCCTTAGTATTCTGTGTAAAACATACTGCTTTGGATTCATTTGCTGCTGGTACCAGGCGTCCAGTTTGGGGGTGGTAGTCAAGCTATTTGCTTGTACATGCCTTTCTGCTCAGATAACCATCCTGCTGGTAAAGTACAGGGATTGTACTTGGCCCCGTTCTACATTTGGCGCTGCCTGGTCTGCCTGCCTGCCTGCCTGCCTGCCATGGCCATGCTTATAGGGATTGGCCCACTGAGGGCCCAAACCTTATGTCCTCTGACCCAATTAGACTGAGACTGGCTGGTTGGTTCTGCCACCCGTCTTTGGGATGGGACCACAGTCTCCTCTATCACTGTCAGGCCATTATCAGATCTGGTGGAAATAATATATTCTCTCTCTCTCTCTCTCTCGCCCTCTCTGTTTCTGTGTCTATCTCTCCCTTTGACTCTGCTGTAGATCCAGCAATCCACCTTGCTTCCAAACCACACCTGGCCATATTTGTCCTTTTTGCAATGCTAATGTTTGACTCATAGTTTCTGAGAGAGAGGCTCTTGAAGTTAATGAAGAGGTAGTGGTTTTTCATTGTAGCTACCAGCTACTGTTTAGCATACTGTGCGGTGTGATGGCAAAAAAAATGTAAGCTAATCAAGGTTGTGCTTTTCACTTTTATTGGATTTGAGTGTTTCGCTTCTATTTTTCACTAGGGTGCCCTACAATGAGTCTATATTGGCTACTTATTGCTCCACGATTCAAAACACTCGCAGATATTGAAGTGTTACATTATGTTAATGAAATTACTCCTGATTGATCAAGTATTAGGCCTGCTGTCCACTGAAGAAGCAGTCTGCTATAATAAGGCAGTAAAGGTTTGCCTTCTGACTTTTTTTGGTTGATAATAACTCCTAGCTTTTCTGTAAACATTATAGGTGGTAGGCAAAAATAACATGGAATACAAAATAGAACAGCAGAAGTTTGGAGGGCCTTTTCCTCCTCTGAGGAATTGGGATTATGTTTTAAACTGACAAATGTTGCCTCACTAAGTATTAATTAGAAGTGCTCTAGAGTTTTAGCTTCGAGGTATGGCAATATGGCTCTGAATATTCCGGAATGAGAGATACAGTACTACAGCATGCCATAAACCCTCATGTCACTGCTGTAGTACTGGTGCTGGCCTTCGAACTAACCACTAATGACAAAACTCTTCCCAAGAAAACTTGATGTTTCCCCGCCAACTTACTTTTTTGTCACTTGTGATGAGGGCTGGGAGGAGATGAGAAGTCTCAAATAGCTGACAATGTTGTACACGTAGCTAATGGCTTGTCTTAATCTTTGCCTCTGGTGCCAATTTACCATTTGACTGCCATACCTCCACCAAGGGAGCTACATTTCAGAGTGGAGGAGGGAAATGCAGTAAAATGATGCACGACATCCAACTCACTCAGCTACCATTAATGCGTTTATATGGAAAGAACAGAAAAAACACACTTAACCACACTGACCTATCACTGGAACAGTAATACTATAGTCCAGGGATCATCAACTAGACTCAGCCGCGGGACGATTTATTTTATTACGCGGATGGTCAGGGGGCCGGAACATAATTACAAATCATTTGTAGACTGCAAATTTCCTGCAAGAAGCCCAAACAGTTATACAGTGCATTTGGAAAGTATTCAGACCCCTTGACTTTTTCCACATTTTGTTACGTTACACCCTTATTCTAAAATGTATTAAAATGTTTTTTCCCCTCATCAATCTACACACAATACCTCATAATGACAAAGCAAAAACTGTTTAGACATTTTTGCTAATTTATTAAAATAAAAACTGATATTACATGTACATAAGTATTCAGATCCTTTACTCAGTACTTTGTTGAAGCACCTTTGGCAGCGATTACAGCCTTGAGTCTTCTTGGGTATGACACTACAAGATTGGCACACCTGTATTTGGAGAGTTTCTCACATTCTTCTCTGCAGATCATCCCAAGCTCTGTCAGGTTGGATGGGGATTATCGCTGCACAGCTATTTTCAGGTCTCTCCAGAGATGTCCGATTGGGTTCAAGTCCGGGTTCTGGCTGGGCCACTGAAGGACATTCAGAGACTTGTCCCGAAGCCACTCTTGCAATGTCTTGGCTGTCTGCTTAGGGTCGTTGTCCTGATCCCTGCCTCCCAGACCCTGCCACGGAAAAACATCCACACAGCATCCTTTAGGTGCCTTTTGGCAAACTCCTAGTGGGCTGTCATGTGCCTTTTACTGAGGAGTGGCTACTCTACCATAAAGGTCTGATTGGTGGAGTGCTGCAGTGATGGTTGTCCTTCTGGAAGGTTCTCCCATCTCCGCAGAGGAACTCTGGAGCGCTGTCAGAGTGACCATCGGGTTCTTCATCACCTCCCTGACCAAGGCCCTTCTCCCCCGATTGCGCAGTTTGGCCGGAAACATCTCAAGGATGATCAATGGATAAAAAGGATGCACCTGAGCTCAATTTCAAGTCTCATAGCTAAAGGTCTGAAAACTTATGTTAATAAGGTATTTACAGATTTTTTTCAAATATATAATAACTATTTTTGCTTTGTCATTATGAGGTATTGTGTGTAGATTGATGAGGATTTTTGATTTATTTAATCAATTTTAGAATAATGCCATGCAATCTCTGTAGACGAACATTGGCAGTAGAATAGCCTTACTGAATAGCTCAATGACTTTCAAAGTGGCATAGGATGCCACCTTTCTAACAAGTCAGTTCTTCAAATTTCTGCCCTGCTAGAGCTGCCCCGGTCAACTGTAAGTTCCCTTATTGTAAAGTGGAAAGGTCTAGGAGCAACAATGGCTCAACCGTAAAGTGGTAGGCCACACAAGCTCACAGAATGGGACCGGCGAGTGCTGAAGCAGGTAGTGCATATAAATTGTCTATCCTCGGTTGCAACACTCACTAGCGAGTTCCAAACTGCCTCTGGAAGCAACGTCTGCACAATAACTATTCGTCGGGAGCGTCATGCCTAAGATCAGCATGCATAATGCTAAACGTCGGCTGGAGTGGTGTAAAGCTCGCCGCCATTGCACTCTGAAGCCGTGGAAATGCGTTCTCTGGAGTGGTGAATCTCGCTTCACCATCTGGCAGGGTAGCGGTTATGGACGGTTATGGCATTGAGTCCCCGGTAGTTGATGCAAGGACATAATCCACCGTCTTTTTTGGCCATAAAGAAAAACCCTGCTACCGCGGGCGAGGTGGATGGACGAATGAGGCCTGCTGCTAGAGCGTCCTTGATATAGGTATCCATAGCAGCTCGTCCGGGAGGAGATAGGGAAAAGATCCGACCCCTGGGGGGGCAGGTGCCCGGAAACTGGGCGATGGGGCAATCGTAAGGTCTATGGAGTGGTAGCATTGTGGCCCTCTGTTTGCTAAATACCGGTTTGAGGTCATGGTAACACTCGGGAACTCGAGACAGATCGATCGATTCTAGAGACTCGGGAGGAGAACTCGGGGAACTCTGGAAGATACAAGTGGCTTGGCACGTAGGACCACACTGCTTGACAGTGCCCACAGACCAGTCGATGTGAGGGTTTTGGCTGTGAAGCCAGGGGTAGCCAAGGACGAGAGGGAACTCGGAACAGGAGATCAGATGAAAGTTCATCACTTCCTGGTGTTGGGAAACTGAAAGTTGCAAGGGGGTAGTGATGCGAGTGACATGTCCAGATCTCAGAGGGCTTCCATCCAACGTAGTAACCCTCATGGAGTCCCTTAGAGGTTCAGAGGGGACGCAATTCTCCTTCACCCAGATACCATCCATGAAGTTTCCTGCGGCTCCAGAGTCTACCAAGGCTTGAAGGGGAAGCTCGGGGTTGTCCCAGGAAAGGGTGACTGGAATGAGCAGAAGGGAGTTGGACGGATGGGAGGAGGTTATGTTTTCTGTTACAGTCCCCCCAGGCTTGCACGGGACAGTGCGTTTCCCTGGAGCCCGGGACACATGGAGCGGAAATGGCCCGGTTTGACGCAATATAGACAGCATCGTTCCTTATCCGGCGATCTCTTTCAGCCTGGGAGATGCGTCCAATCTGCATGGGTTCCGGTGGAGCCAGCGAGGATAAAGGTGGGGACTCTGAGCTGGGACCGATAGGAGCTAGGGCGTGAGGTCTATGGTTGAGCTCTCTCTCTCAGACGCTGGTCTATGCGAGAGGCCAACTTGATCAGGGACTCGAGGTTGTCCGGTGGTTCCCGAGTGGCCAGTTCATCTTGGATGGTGTCGGAAAGACCCTTCAGAAAGCACACTGTGAGCGCCTCGTCGTTCCAGCCACTCGCTGCTGCGGAACTGGATGGCATAGTCCGTTACGCTGCGCCGACCTTGGTTGGAGAGTCAGGAGATGTTTGGCAGGGCCGCTGGTAGGACCTTGAAACACTCGCTTGAATTCCTCAGCAAAGGCAGAGTAGCTGGCACAGCAGGGACTTTGGGCATCCCACACAGCAGTAGCCCAGGCCAGGTCTTTTTCCGACAGCAGGGTGATCATATATGCGATCTTGGACCGGTCGGTGGGAAACGACGAGTGTTGCAGCTCGAAGGAGAGAGAACATTTGGGAGGCGGAAGACGAGGTTCAGCCAGGGGGTTAACTGCCACAGGCACTTGAATCTGAGGTACTGGGGCGGGAGCGGTTGTCAGCATCTCCGACAGAAGTTGAGAATGTCTGACCATTAAGGCATCTTGCTGAACCAGAGCGGCTTCGTGGCGTTGGACAGTCCCCTTGTGGTGGGACAGCGGGGCAAAAAGGTCCTGGGAACTGGCTGCCTCTGGGTTCATTTGGCTCTGTGTTTCTGTCAAGACCCGGTACGAACTTGGGTCTCCGGTGTGAGAAAGTCACTTAGCAAACTGAGCCACTAATAGTCGGCAGAACCCAGAAGATGAGGCTGACACAGCAGTACTTGAGACAGTGTTTTAATAAAGTAAAAAGGAAAGTTCTTCAGGCAAAAATATAAATCCACAACGTCAAAAGTAATTCCAAGAGAAAAAGGTAATCCTCCAAGTCAAAAGGTAAATACACAAGGTGGTAGGTACAGCAGGAAAAAGCCTCAAAAGATAATCAAAAATAAATAAACGAGAACAAAAACAGAGTACCACAAGAGAGTCCAACTGGAGCAAGAAATGTTCACAGCATCGCTGGGGCTGGGTGCTAACATTCAAACACAGAGCAAAGAACTGAGAAAAACTAAGGGTTTAAATACATTCAAGGGAAACGAGGCACAGGTGCAAATAATAACTGGAAACAAGGGAAAACAAAAGGGTCAAAAAGCACAATGGGGGCATCTAGTGGCCAAAACCAGAGCAATCCTGGCCAAATCCTGACAGTGTTCAGTTCACAAATCCAAATTCATGACGCACGAGCAGACGAAAAGTCAAAACGTTCCGTTACAGTCCGTAGAAACATGTCAAACGAAGTATAGAATCAATCTTTAGGATATTTTTAACCTAAATCTCCAATAATGTTCCAACTGGAGAATTCCTTTGTCTGTAGAAATGCAATGGAACGAGCTCGCTCTCACGTGAACGAGCGTCACGAGCTCATGGCACTCTGCCAGACACCTGGCTCAAACAGCCCTTATGAGCCCCCACTTCACAGTCGAAGCATCAAACAAGGTTCTAAAGACTGTTGACATCTAGTGGAAGCGTGTGAGTGTTTTCCATCCAAATATACTAATAATATGCTTATCTTATATTCTGGGACTGAGTAGCAGGCAGTGTACTCTGGGCACCTTATTCATCCAAGCTACTCAATACTGCCCCCAGCCATAAGAAGTTCGCTACAGCATACAATGACATTCTAGGCGATTCTGTGCTTGCAAACAGCTTGTGGAAACAGTTTGGGGAAGGCCCCTTCCTGTTTCAGCATGCCAATGCCACGATGCACAAGCAAGGTCAGTACAGAAATTGTTTGTCGAGACCGATGTGGAAGAACTTGACTGGTCTGCACAGAGCCCTAAACTAAACTCTATCGAACACCTTTGGAAGGAATTGGAATGCTGATTGTGAGCCTAATCACCCAACATCAGTGCTTGGCCTCATTAACCTCTGGTGACTCCCCATCCCACATAAGGGAGCGTAATCATCGACTGACACTAATTAGCGTAACGCAACGGGCATAAATATTCCTAGAAAATATTCCTATTCATGAAAATCACAAGTTAAATATATTGAGACACAGCTTAGCCTTTTGTTAATCACCCTGTCATCTCAGATTTTCAAAATATGCTTTACAGCCAAATCTAGACAAGCATTTGTGTAAGTTTATCGATAGCCTAGCATAGCATTTTGTCCAGCTAGCAGCAGGTAACTTGGTCACGGAAATCAGAAAAGCAATCAAATTAAATTGCTTACCTTTGATGAGCTTCGGATGCTTTCACTCACGAGACTCCCAGTTAGATAGCCAATGTTCCTTTTTTCCAAAAATATTATTTTTGTAGGCGAAATAGCTCCGTTTGTTCTTCACGTTTGGCTGAGAAATCGCCCGGAAATTGCAGTCACGAAAACGCTGAAAAATATTCAAAATTAGCTCCATAATATCGACAGAAACATGGCAAACATTGTTTATAATCAATCCTCAAGGTGTTTTTCAAATATCTATTCGATAATATATCCACCGGGACAATTGGTTTTTCAGTAGGACCGATTGGAATAATGGCTACCTCTGTATATTACGCGAGAATCACACTGGGAGCATCAGGTGACCACTTGCGCAATGTAGCCGCTTACGGGTATTCTTCAACATAAATGCGTAAAACTGCATCACAATGCTGTAGACACCTTGGGGAATACGGAGAAAAAGTAATCTGGTTGATAGCACATTCACTGCTCAATAGGGACGCATTGGAACGCAGCGCTTTCAAAACATGAGGCACTTCCGGATTGGATTTTTCTCAGGCTTTTGCCTGCAACATCAGTTCTGTTATACTCACAGACAATATTTTTACAGTTTTGGAAACTTTAGGTTGTTGTCTATTCTAACATGTCAATTATATGCATATTCTAGCATCTTGTCCTGACAAAATATCCTGTTTACTACAGGAACGTTATTTTTCCAAAAATGAAATTACTGCCCCCTAGTCATGCTCTTGTGGCTGAATGGAAGTAAGTCCCCACAGCAATGTTCCAACATCTAGTGGAAAGCCTTCCAAGAAGAGTGGAGGCTGTCATAGCAGCAAAATTAATACCCATGGTTTTGGAATAAGATGTTTGATAAGTAGGTGTCCACATACACTACCACACCAAAAGTATCTCTCTGTTATGCTTGGGAATAATTTGGACCAGATTTCTAAAATAAATATAATTTGGAGCTGGTTTTCTGGTGTTTTTACAGCCCCCCCCCCAAAAAAAAAAAAAAAATGTTTTTTTTTGGTAGCCAAATAAAATCACAAATTGGGAAACCCTGGCTGTTAGTTGGGGAACCCTGCTATAGTCCTATCATATTAAGCCAATATTGACTATAGGTTATAGCTAAGTTTGTCACTGTTGTGAAATATGTTTGATTAAAACAGCCTAGTAGTCAGTCATAATCACTGTCTTTATTAGTTTTGCCTGTCCTTGGTCCACTCTCTACAGTCATTGAGTGTGTCCCAAATGGCATCATATTCCCTATACACTATACTAACAGTATAGTGCACTACTTTTGACCTGAGCCCTATGGCACCTGCACTGAATAGGGAATAGGGGGCCATTTGGAACACACACAATTGAATTGTCCCGTGTGGTGCGATTGGTAGAGCATGGCGCTTGCAACGGCATGTATGTGGGTTTGATTCCCACGGAGGATCAGTATGAAAAAGTGTGAACATGTGTCCACTTAGTTCTGTACGTCACTTCGGATTAGAGCGTCTGCTAAATGACAAAGTGTGAATGTAAAATTGTGTGAACGTTAGGGGTGTTGTAGGGAGAATTCACTCTGGGATGCTCTAGACACAGTCTACAGATTGAGGGTAAAGGGGGGAGAGATCACAAGAAGGAAGCTGTATAGTTTCACAGTCAACCCTGAGAGAGAAGTACCTACCTGGCCAGAGGAAAGGCAGTGCTGAGAGGAGGAGATGAGTGTACAAACACATGGGATCACTTCCTGTGTTTTTCCTCTTACTCCCCTCTTCTTTCCAGTCTGCTGCTCTCATTTTGTGTCAATCCATCACCGAGAATGTTTGCCCTGCTGTTCATCAATCTATACACCCATGCAGATTTCCAATGTGGGGCCTCATAAATGCTTTGGTTATGCTAATATAAGCACGGTCAGAGTTCACTATTTCCAGGGCTTGGCAGAAAAATGGTTCTTTGCCTAGTACCCTGACACACGTCAGACTTTTGATTAAAAGTCTATATAATCATAAGTCTCCCCACCAGTTAATCACTCCAATGTTGTTATTGTATGTCTAGTTTTATTGCGGATGGCAATTGTTTGATTGTCACTCACCTGAAATATGGAACAGGACCTGATATCTTTATATCCTGCATTTTCTCCATCTTTCATTGTCCGCCCCCTCTCTTACTATAATAATTTCCAGGCGTATTTGCATGAGATGCCATGTGAATGCTGTTTTATATACTGTATATTACCTGAGTTAGGGCTGGCTGATACATCAAATAAATTTGATTAATTCGAATTGATGTTTTTGCGTGATATTCCAAATGCCAGTATCACAGATCTTAGGTTTTTTGTATTTTTCATTTTTATGAGCGTTTATGTCCGCTTGAGCTCATGTTGTCTTTTTGGTCTTGTATCGTTCACTCTTTCTGTGCTGTGCACCTTCCCATGTACCCTAAAGATCTGTGTATAATGACGAGGTGCTCATGTCTCCGCCTTAACAATGGGAGTTGTTATCTCAATGGCGGGAAGGCAGGAGACAAGATTAGGTTCAAAATAAGCGCATAGAAACACATTGGGCTTATTTTGGACAGATTTTGGTGAGAGTGAATCCTCTCCCTTTGCCTCTTTCTCCCAAGCCCCTCCCCCTACCACTCACAACAACAAAGATCAGAGGTCACTTCTTCCTCTCTGAAGAGATTTCAACTTGCTATTTGCATTTGAGGCTTGGCCCAACAGAATCGGTCATATGGACACCAAAACACATGAAGACATTATTTTACTGTAATAGGGGAGAAATTATCCTTTCAAACTATACCCTGTTTATGTTTCAACTTCTCACATTTTGAGCAGAGCAGACACTTCTAAAATGGATGTACTGTACTAATGAGCATTAATTCTGGAAAATGTATGCTCAGTTTGTCGCGTGCGCATTACGGTACCACGTATCGCAAGCAGCATTTTAGTCAAATAAAGATTGTTATACGAGCTGTTTAGTCTGCGTTTTATGTATGTGTGATAAGCATAAAACTATTATATAAGGAAATAGCAACTCATTCTCATTCTAAGAAATAAGGTAGGCCACTGAACAAAGTGGACAGGTTTGTATGCTGTTCAAACAGATGGAGACGGACAGAAGGTTGTGTTCATAACAATTCAACTGTTTTGCCTTATTAGCTGAATTAAGAGATAGTGAAATTATACCTAGATACAAGTTGGCTAAACTTGAAATATGAATATTAGCTGACTACTCACTAGCACTAACTTCCGGCGCCGACAGAGATGGCCACCTCGCTTCGCGTTCCTAGGAAACTATGCAGTATTTTTTTTTTACGTGTTATTTCTTACATTGGTACCCCAGGTGATCTTAGGTTTCATTACATACAGTCGGGAGGAACTACTGAATATAAGAGCAACGTCAAATCACCATCACTACGACCATGTATATGACTTTCCCGAAGCTGATCCTGTGTTCTGCCTTCCAACCAGGACAATGGATCGGATCCCAGCTGGCGACCCAAAACAACGACGTCGTAAAAGGGGCAAACGAAGCGGTCTTCTGGTCAGGCTCCGGAGACGGGCACATCGCGCACCACTCCCTAGCATAGTACTCGCCAATGTCCAGTCTTTTGACAACGAGGTTGATGAAATCTGAGCAAGGGTAGCATTCCAGAGAGACATCAGAGACTGTAACGTTCTTTGCTTCACGGAAACATGGCTCACTCGAGAGACTCTATCGGAGTCGGTGCAGCCAGCTGGTTTCTTTACGCATGGTGCTGACAGAAACAAGCATCTTTCTGGTAAGAAGAGGGGCGGGGGGTAGGCCTTATGATTAATGAGACGTGGTGGGATCATAACAACATACAGGAACTCAAGTCCTTCTGTTCACCTGACTTAGAATTCCTCACAATCAAATGTCGACCGCATTATCTACCAAGGGAATTATCTTTGATTATAATCACAGTCGTATATATTCCCCCCAAGCAGACACATCGATGGCCCTGAACTAACTTTATTTGACTCTTTGTAAACTGGAAACCACATGTCCCGATGCTGCATTAATGTAGCTGGGGATTTTAACAAGGATAATCTGAAAACAAGACTCCCTAAATTCTATCAGCATATCGATTGCGCAACCAGGGCTGGTAAAACCCTGGATCATTGTTATTCTAACTTCCGCGGCGCATATAAGGCCCTCCCCTGCCCTCCTTTTGAAAAAGGTGACCACGACTTCAGTTTGTTGCTTCCAGCCTACAGACAGAGACTAAAACAAGAAGCTCCCGCGCTCAGGTCTGTTCAACGCTGGTCCGACCAATCTAATTCAACGCTTCAAGACTGCTTCGATCACGTGGATTGGGATATGTTCCGCATTGCGTCCAACAACAACATTGATGAATACGCTGATTCGGTGAGCGTATTAGAAAGTGCATTGACGATGTTATACCCACAGAAACTATTAAAACATTCCCAAACCAGAAACCATGGATTGATGCAACATTCGCGCAAAACTGAAAGCGCGAACCACTGCTTTTAACCAGTGCAAGGTGACCGGAAACATGCCCCGAATACAAACAGTGTAGATATTCCCTCCACAAGGCAATCAAACAAGCTAAGCGTCAGTATAGAGACAAAGTACAGTCGCAATTCAACAGCTCAGACACAAGAGGTATGTGGCAGGGTCTACAGTCAATCACAGATTACAAAAAGAAAACCAGCCCCATCACGGACCAGGATGTCTTGCTCCCAGACAGACTAACTTTTTTGCTCGCTTTGAGGACAATACAAAGCCACCGACATGGTCCGCTACCAAAACCTGCGGACTCTCCTTCACTGCAGCTGACGTGAGTAAAACATTTAAACGTGTTAACCCTCACAAGGCTGCAGGCCCAGGCGGCATCCCCAGCCGTGTCCTCAGAGCATGTGGAGACCAGCTGGCTGGTGTGTTTACGGACATATTCAATCAAAACTTATCCCAGTCTGCTGTTCCCACATGCTTCAAGAGGACCACCATTGTTCCAGTTCCCAAGAAAGCTAAAGTAACTGAGCTAAACGACTACCGCCCCGTAGCACTCACTTCCGTCATCATGAAGTGCTTTGAGAGACTAGTCAAGGATCATATCACCTCCACCCTTCCTGACACCCTATACCCACTCCAATCTGCTTACCGCCCAAATAGGTCCACAGACGAAGCAATCGCAACCACAATGCTCACTGCCCTAACCCATCTGGACAAGAGGAATACCTATGTGAGAATGCTGTTCATCGACTACAGCTCGGCATTTAACACCATAGTTCCCTCCAAACTCGTCATCAAGCTTGAGACCGTGGATCTCGACCCCGCCCTGTGCAACTGGGTACTGGACTTCCTGACGGGCCGCCCCCAGGTGGTGAGGGTAGGTAACAACATCTGCACCCTGCTTATCCTCAACACTGGGGCTCCACAAGGGTGCGTTCTCAGCCCTCTCCTGTACTCCCTGTTCACCCACGACTGCGTGGCCATGCACGCCTCCAACTCAATCATCAAGTTTGCGCAGCAGCGCCTCTTCAACCTCCGGAGGCTGAAGAAATTTGGCTTGTCACCAAAAGCACTCACAGACTCCTACAGATGCACAATCGAGAGCATCCTGTCTTGCTGTATCACCGCCTGGTATGGCAACTGCTCTGCCAACAACCGTAAGGCTCTCCAGAGGGTAGTGAGGTCTGCACAACGCATCACCGGGGGCAAACTACCTGCCCTCCAGGACACCTACATCACCCGATGTCACAGGAAGGCAATAAAGATCATCAAGGACAACAACCACCCGAGCCACTGCCTGTTCACCCCGCTATCATCCAGAAGGCGAGGTCAGTACAGGTGCATCAAAGCAGGGGCCGAGAGACTGAAAAACAGCTTCTATCTCAAGGCCATCAGACTGTTAAACAGCCACCACTAACATTAAGTGGCTGCTGCCAACATACTGACTCAACTCCAGCCACTTTAATAATGGAAATTTATGTAAAAATGTATCACTAGCCACTTTAAACAATGCCACTTAATATAATATGTTTACATACCCTACATTACTCATCTCATATGTATATGTATATACAATACTCTATATCATCTACTGCATCTTTATGTAATACATGTATCACTAGCCACTTTGTTTACATACCCTACATTACTCATCTCATATGTATATACTGTACTCGATACCATCTACTGCATCTTGCCTATGCCGTTCTGTACCATCACTCATTCATATAGCTTTATGTACATATTCTTTATCCCCTTACACTTGTGTGTATATGGTAGTAGTTGTGGAATTGTTAGGTTATATTACTCGTTGGTTATTACTGCATTGTCGGAACTAGAAGCACAAGCATTTCGCTACACTCGCATTAACATCTGCTAACCATGTGTATGTGTCAAATAAAATTTGATTTGAAAAGCACGTAGGCTTGTGCTTGAGAGATTGTAATGCCTGCTACATTATTGGTGAATGTGCATTATGCATGGTTCTGGTTACATTTGTAATTAAAAGGACATTTTTATAGACCGACCTGAAAGTGATTGCAAAAAAGCAGTTACAACTATTTTGATAAAATAATGTACTTAATTAGTGGGTCTTATGGTTGTGGAAGGAATATATTCGGCCGAAGTATAAATTCAAACTTTGAATTCATTAGATTATTTATGACTGTTTTAAATGCAGTGGATTTGACCTTCAATTGTAGAACAATCTTAATTTAGAGAAAACTTTAAAAAAAAAATAGATATATTGTGAATTGCTTGAAAACAATTAAACACATTTAGAGTTTTAGGCCATATCACCCTAACTTGAGTCAGCATCTCAGTTCTGTTATGAACTTTATTTCAAGCCAGAATGAGCCAGTTTGGGATTTATTTACCAACTGAACACTGCATCTTCACCAGAATGTTTTCATCCTCTTTAAAAACAGACATGTTGGCTACCTGAAAGACTAGTCTACCTCTCTCACATTCATCATATGGAGGAGACCAAGGCGCAGAGTGGTAAGAATACTTACCACATACTTATTTTAATGAAGAATAAACAGTGAACAAACTATACAAAACGAACGTGACGCTATGAGACACGAGTACTGACAGGCAACTACACATAGACAATAACCCTGATGCGTGGTGCCGGCACTGGTGGTACCGGGCTGGGGACACGCACCTCAGGGCGAGTGTGAATAGCAGGAACAGGGCGTACTGGACTGCCGAGGCGTACTATAGGCCTGGTGCGTGGTACCGGGCTGGGGATAAGCACCTCAGGGCGAGTGCGGGGAGCAGGGCGTACTGGACCCTAGAGTCACACTGGAGGCCTGATGCGTGGTGTTGGCACTGGTGTTACTGGGCTGGTGACACTCACCTCAGGGCGAGTGCGGGGAGGAGGCACAGGATACACTGGACCTAGGAGACGCATTGGAGATCCAGAACATAGAGCTGGCTCAATACGTCCCGGCTCGACATCCTGGCTGGATGCCCCGGTGTCTTCAGTGCGCTAGAATAGCGCACTGGAGACACCGTGCCATCTCTGCATAACACGGTGCTTGACCATTAACACGCTCCCCACGGTAAGCACGAGGAGTTGGCTCAGGTCTCCTACCTGACTCAGCCAATCTCCTCGTGTGCACCCGCCAAAACAAATCTTGGGGCTGCCTCTCGGGCTTCCGTGCAAGCTGTGTACCTTCATATCGTTGCTGTTCCTCTATTCTCCTGTATTTCTCCTCGTAGTATCACCGTTCCGCTTTCGTTGCCTCTAACTCCTCCTTAGGACAGCGATACTCTCCCGGCTGTGTCTAGGGTCCTGCTCCATCTAATGCCTCCTCCCAGGTCCATTTCCCCATTAATTGCTGTTCCTCCTTTTCACGCTGCTTGGTCCTGGTTTGGTGGGTTATTCTGTCACGTGCGTCATATGGAGGAGACCAAGGCGCAGCGTGATAAGAATACATACTTCTTTTAATGAAGAATAAACACTGAACAAACTATACAAAACAACCGTGACGATATGAGCCACGAGTACTGGCAGGCAACTACACATAGACAATAACCCACAAAATACCCAATGAATATGGCTACCTAAATATGGTCCCCAATCAGAGACAACGATAAAAAGCTGCCTCTGATTGAGAACCAATCTAGGCAACCATAGACATATAAACCCCTAGACATACAAAAACCCCTAGACAATATAAAAACTAAACAAACCACCCTTGTCACACCCTGACCCAACCAAACTAATAAAGAAAACAAAGATAACTAAGGTCAGGGCGTGACAACCTCACGTGTTAAAGTTGCACTTTGCAGAAATCGCTCTGTCATTTCCTGGTGGCTAAATCTCTAATGGTTTATTTAATTTCAGTTTATGTGACATAAAGAGAAGCTAGCATAGTGTAGAAAATCATTGTAGCATTTAAACCGCTGTGGAAAATAATTTCCATAACCAAAAATATTGTTGTTTCAGCTGTTTGAAGCTGGTGCACAAAACCGAAAGGAAAAGAAGCAAAAACAAAAATGAAGAACGGGAAGCATAGAAATAGCACACTTAGATAGTACAGATCTACCGCTTCTTAGACTTGCTTTCAAGTAGAATGATAGATATATAACTCACATTTCTATTTGAATGTGGTCGAGCCGCCCCCAAAAGTTACATATTGCCACTTGTAAGATGTTTGCAACAGAATTGTTGCCTTATTGTGAGAGATTTAACTGCAGACGTTCAAAGGCCATTTTCATTAAGGAAAAAAACAGCACTTTTGACAAGGATGAATGAGAACCAGATAGGTTACTTATAGAGGTGGATTTATCTCTATCCTCTATCTTTGTCTCTCTTTGTCTCTTTCTTTCTCTCTCTCGCTCTCTTTCCATCCACCAATCCCTCTCTCTCTCTATCCTTCCCTATCTCTCTCTTGCCAAATCTCTCTCTCTCTCCAAATCTCTCTCACACATTCTCTCTACCCCTCTGTCTGTGGCTCCACATGAAAGAGCATGTTGACTGGAGAGAGGGCAGCTGGCGGTCTGAAACAAAAGGAGCCTTCTAGCTGCTCTTAGTCTCTCTTTCAGCTGTCTCTTTTATAGCCCGGGCTCCGGCCTGTTTGTAAATCAAATCTGTCTCACTGGCCATAGAGAAGATGGAATCCGGTTGCCTAGGTTTTATCGTAGAAAAATGCAAAAACTCAGTTAAAGCAGGATGGAGCTGAATCAGGGCCCATGGCAAAAGTTCAATCCCACAATGCACCTGGACTGACATCCGTCTCCTGCTTCTCTATTCTAATCGACGTCTGAAGCCAAATCCACATTTGTGAACGACCGACCTCAAATCGGTCTTATTTAGCAAAGAAATTTGAAATGGTGTTGGATAAATGTAGAGAATCAGAGCTAGAAAATTATATATCATACACTGCTGTTGAGGAACAATGGGAAAGTAATTCTGCTTTGAAAGTTGCTAAACCACTTTTGAGAAAATGGGGAGCTCTTCGTTGTCTACACCCATTGAGCATCTTTCACACCCTTGGGCCTCCTGAGTGGCACAGCGGTCTAAGGCACTGCATCGCAGTGCTAGAGGCATCACTACAGATCCAGGTTTGATCTCGGGCTGTGTGGCAGCTGGCCGCAACCAGGAGATCCATGAGGCAGCGCACAATTGGCCTAGCATCATCTGGGTTAGGGGAGGGTTTGGCTGGCTGGGATGTCGTTGTACCATCGCGCTGTAGCGACTCCTGTGGCGTGCCGAGCGCATGCACACTGACACGGTCACCAGTTGGACGGTGTTTCCTCCGACACATTGGTGCGGCTGGCTCCCGGGTTAAGCGAGCAGTGTGTCAAGAAGCAGTGCGGCTTGGCAAGGACGTGTTTCGTAGGATGCGTGGCTCTCAACCTTCACCTCTCTCATGTCCGTACGGGAGTTACAGTGATGAGACAAGACTGTAACTACAAATTTGATATCACGAAAAAGTGGTAAAAAAAAAAAATCACATGCGCCGATTACAGTGAAATGCTTACTTACAAGCCCTTAACCAACAATGCAGTTTTAAGAAAATACCTAAAAAAAGTAAGAGATAAGAATAACAAATGATTAAAGAGCGGCAGTAAATAACAATAGCGGGGCTTTATACAGAGGGTACCGGTACAGAGTCAATGTGCGGGGACACCGTTGTCGAGGTAATTGAGGTAATATGTACATGTAGGTAGAGTTATTAAAGTGACTATGCATAGATAATAACAGAGAGCAGCAACGTTCTGGGGGGGGGGGGGGCAATGCAAATAGTCTGTGTGGTCATTTGATTAGCTGTTCAAGAGTCTTATGGCTTGGTGGTAGAAGCTATTTAGGAGCCTCTTGTACCAAGACTTGGTGCTCCAGTACCGCTTGGGTGTGGTAGTAGAGAGAACAATCTATGACTAGGGTGGCTGGAGTCTTTGACAATTTTTAGGGCCTTCCTCTGACACCGCCTGGTACAGAGGTCCTGGGTGGCAGGAAGCTTGGCCCCACTGATGTACCGGGCCATACGCACTACCCTCTGTAGTGCCTTATGGTCGGAGTTCGTGCAGTTGCCATACCAGGCAGTGATGCAACCTGCCAGGATGCTCTCGATGGTGCAGCTGTAAAACCTTTTGAGGGTCTGAGGACCCATGCCAAATATTTTCAGTCTCTTGAGGTAGGTTTTGTCGTGCCCTCTTCACGACTGTCTTGGTGTGTTTGGACCATGTTAGTTTGTTGGTGATGTGGATGCCACGGAACTTGAAGCTCTCAACCTGCTCCACAACAGCCCTGTTGATGAAAATAGGGGTGTGCTCGGTCCTCCTTTTCCTATAGTCCACAATCATGTCCTTTGTCTTGATCATGTTGAGGGAGAGGTTGCTGTCCTTGCACCACATGGTCAGGTCTCTAACCTCCTCCCTATAGGCTGTCTCATCGTTGTCGGTGATCAGGCCTACCACTGTTGTGTCATAAGCAAACTTAATGATGGTGTTGGAGTTGTGTCTGGCCTTGCAGTCATGAGTGAACATGGAGTACAGGAGGGGACTGATCACGCACCCATGAGGGGCCCCCGTGTTGAAGATCAGCATGGCGGATGTGTTGTTACCTTCCCTTACCACCTGGGGGCGGCCCTTCAGGAAGTCCAGGATCCAGTTGCAGAGTGAGGTGTTTAGTCCCAGGGTCCTTAGCTTTCTGATGAGCTTTAAGGGCACTATGGTGTTGAATGCTAAGCTGTAGTCAATGAACAGAATTCTCACATACTGTAGGTGTTCCTTTTGTCCAGGTGTGAAAGGGCAGTGTGGAGTGCAATAGATATTGCATCATCTGTGGATCTGTTGGTGCAGTATGCAAATTGGAGTGGGTCTAGGGTTTCCGGGATAATGGTGTTGATGTGAGCAATGACCAGCCTTTCAAAGCATTTCATGGAGTGAGTGGCTTGAGACCTGAGTGCTACGGGTCGGTAGTCATTTAGTGTTCTTGGGCACAGGGACTATGGTGGTCTGCTTGAAACATGTAGGTAGTACAGACTCAGTCAGGGAGAGGTTGAAAATGTCAGTGAAGACACTTGCCAGTTGGTCAGCGCATGCTCAGAGTACCCGTCCTGGTAATCTGTCTGGCCCTGTGGCCTTGTGAATGTTGACCTGTTTAAATGTTGTCCGGAACAGCTGGTGCTCTCATACATGTTTCAGTGTTACTTGCCTCGCAGTGAGCATAGAAGTTGTTTAGCTCGTCTGGTAGGCTCGTGTCAATGGGCAGCTTGTGGCTGTGCTTCCTCTTGTAGTCTGTAATAGTTTGCAGGCCCTGCCACATCTGACGAGCGTAGGAGCCGGTGTAGTACAATTCAATCTTAGTCCTGTATTGACGCTTTGCCTGTTTAATGGTTCGTTGGAGGGCATAGCGGGATTTCTTATAACCTTCCGGGTTAGAGTCCCGCTCCTTGAAAGCGGCAACTCTACCCTTTTAGCTTAGTGCGAATATTGCCTGTAATCCATGGTTTCTGGTTGGGGTATGTACAGTCACTGTGGGGACGACGTCCTTGATGCACTTATTGATAAAGCCAGTGACTGATGTGGTCTACTCCTCAATGCCATCGGAAGAATCCCGGAACATATTCCAGTCTGTGCAAAACAGTCCTATAGTTTAGCATCTGCTTCATTTTACCACTTTTTTTATTGACCAAGTCACTGGTCCTTCCTACTTCAATTTTTGCTTGTAAGCAGGAATCCGGAGGATAGCATTATGGTCAGATTTGCCAAATGGAGGGCAAGGGAGAGCTTTGTACACCTCTGTGTGTAGAGTAAAGGTGAACTAGATTTTTTTCCCACTGGTTGCACATTTAATATGCTGATAGAAATGAGGTAAAACTGATTTCAGTTTCCCTGCATTAAAGTGCCCGGCCAGTAGGAGCGCTGCCTCTGGTTGAGCATTTTCCTGTTTGCTTATGGCGGTATACAGCTCATTGAGTGCGGTCTGTGGTGGTATGTAGTCAGCTACGAAAAATACAGATGAAAACTCTCCAGGTAGATAGTATTGTCTACAGCTTATCATGAGATACTCTACCTCAGGCGAAAAAAACCTTGCGACTTCCTTTGATATTGTGCACCCGCTTGTTGTTTACATAAATGCATAGGCCCCTGCCCCATGTCTTACCAGAGGCTACTGTTCGTGTCATGCCAATAGAGTGTATAACTCATCAGCTGTGTGTTCTTAATGTCGTCGTTCAGCCATGACTCGGTGAAACATAAGATATTATACTAATTATACTAAGTTTTACTAATAAAAATTAATTCACACCCTCGTAAGCCCCACCCATCTCTTTAAGTATTCATATGTGAGGCCATGTGCTTAAACAGAATGAGTAGTTTACAACAAAAGATTTCAAGACTGGAAGTGGTAAAAGTAGTAGCCTACAATAAGGGAAGAAATCAGGTAAAAATACACTTGATCAAGTCCTTGGCCAATACAGAAGATGTAAACGGTACAGTGAAATGGTTACTTGCATATTTGCATAGTAGCAATATCCAAAATAGAAAATGTCCAGATTAAAATATTTTATGAATATTATATAATTAGGTGATGCTTACCCAGACAAACTTGTCAAAATGGATGGGTTGTGAAAGAAATGCAATAACCACCCCCCAGCCACATCTAGCTAAGTGGATGGGTCACTGTTGTCTAGACATGTAAACATGTTCATGAAATACAATAGATGGCCGTAATCAACCCCAGATACACCTGGCTTATTTGATGGGTCATGTAATCTTTTGGCAAAGTGGATTATTTTGATGGACATATAGCTAGCTAGCTAAACAATGAACCATAATCCTAACCCATAGCTACAGTATAAACGGATTGTCATAGCTAGCCACCGTGCATGAAATACACGTGGTATGAATCTGCAGGTAGCTAAAGCTAAGCAACTAGGTTCACTATTAAGTAGCTAACATTAGGCTATAACTAGCTATGCAAATTGCTTTCTGAGATACAAATAATATTACGACACAGAATATACCCATAACATTAGCTAGCGAGCCAGCAAGCTAATGTTCGCCAGCTAACTAACAGTACACTTTAACTTGCAATGAAATGACTTTCTGACAAAATTATAAACCTATAATATCTGCAAATGTAGCTAGACTCTGGCCCGCGTACATGGATGACCGATTCACGGCTTTAACTAAGTAAGACGTCCTGGGTCTTTTCAATTTTGTTTGTAGCTAGCTACAGCTTGTTTGGCCCGATGTGTCAAGTCACTCCGGTTCACACTGACCGTGTGCAGAAAGTAGTCTATCACAACTTTTGCCCACTGATCTTTGTCGATAGCGCCTGTTAAATTCAGGGCAGCAATGTTGTTGAGAGCAGTAGCAACACTTTTGAAATTCTTCATGGCTAACGTTATATCTTTCAAAAAAGCCACAGTAGCAATGATTATCTACACATACTGAGCAGGTCATGTTATAGACAGAAGTGTGCTACTGTACATGGCTGACGAATCTGAACTCTCGGCATGTCGAGCCCATCCATTATCTCAGCCAATCACGGTTAGTGGGAAGGGTCCTGTCTTTTTCCGGTGGCTAATCCAACGAGTCTCATAATTTATCAATTGTATTCATAATTATAGATGTCATGCAAGTTTGTTATTAAGGCACATGAAAGTTCACATGTTCCAGGATGCATTTCTGCCAAAAAAACACATTTTGATAAAAAAAATAAAAACTTTCAATTGCCTCTCTTGTGAAGTAGTGACGTGCAACATATGCCTAGCTTCTTGAAACGGGTCACATTTATGCTTACGTACAGCATTCTCAAGATGGCATATGTAGTTCTATTCTATCTAAGACAAATATGTATTTGTGATGGCCAGATTCACTGCTTGTCAAATCTTCATCATTATTGTCATTGTCCTCAACATCAACATCACCTCTTTACATTTCTACTTACTGACACATTTTATGCCAATGTACAGTATTCTCAAAATCACATCTGTGGTTCGGGGACTGATGTTTGTCGGATATGAACATAGACATCATTACCATTATCATTATTGCTGTCACCATCATGACCGTCACAATCATCATGACCGTCACCATCATCATCACAATCATCACCACCATCTACATCAATACAGGCTGGAATGTGTTCAGATTAAATGTAAAAGATGGTTTTGTAGACCGAAAATTGGAGACCGAAAATAATTATTTAGTCTTTTGCATTCAGTATTGATTGCGAATGGCGTGCTCTTACACAGTACACTACATGATCAAAGTAAACAGTACAATAATTGTTTGTAGGTATGCAAAACCATGAAAACATTAGCTGTTAAGTTTTTCAATTAGCTTTCTTCCAGGCTGAGTTGTATTCATGTGTTAATGAAAGCAATGTTTCTCCTGAAACGTAGGCCTAGATTAATTTTGAGTTCTATATTTGAATAGGTATATTTCCCATAAGGCAGTGTTTTCATAAGGTGGTTTGTTCTGTAATTTAAGTCTTTGGAATGTGTGTGTGCGTGCATGCGTGCTGTCTCGGAGTGGAAGCGAATCACAACGTTGTGTCTGTTCGTATTACTCCAGATAGACATCAATTCAGCATGGAACAACAGCAGCATGAGCAGGTCAGCCATTAATGACTGTTACTGCCCAGTCCGCTATCACTTCCTGACTTCCTCTCTCTTTTTAGTAAATTACATTACACAGACCATAGAATTACATATGTAATAGGATCTTTATGACTCAGACACTCGGCTGATGCTACTTTCTCTGAGGCCAAGTCCCTTTTTCCCTGGTTGTTTTAGGAATGAAAAAGTACCATCATTGCCTTGGCATGAGTCTTTCCAACAAACGCTGAAAGAAATGATCAGACATGTAATGATAGTGTTTACCTCAAAAGTGCCACAATCAATTCCAACGCTAAATAAATAACACACACTGTAATTACCAGATGGACATCATCATCTGCCACGATGCTGACAGTTATTGAATCATTTTGATGGAATTGCCCCTGCTGTTGCAGTATTGGAGTGGTTCAGGCATTGTTTGCTCTGTACTGGATGATGAGGGAGGTGGTGGTGGTAGATCCCCAGGTGCAGAAGACTCTCCCATGGAAGAGCCAGTCTGTCAGTTTACCCCCTGGTGAGCAGGTGGATATCGCCTCATTTCTCAGACCTGTCTGCCATGCTCTCTCTCTCTCTCTCTGTCTCTCTCTGTCTCTCTCTCTCTCTCTCTCTCTCTCTCTCTCTCGCACTCTCTCCCTCTCTCTCGCACTCTCTCCCTCTCTCTCTCTCTCTCTCTCTCTCTCTCTCTCTCTCTCTCTCTCTGGTCAATGGGATCAGCTGTTCTGTCTCTCATCATTGCTGATTTTCTGGTAGAGTACTTTGTCCTGATATTTTACTGCATCCCACATTGGGCTAAGAATAAGCATAGGCACACACTTTTACTTGAATGGCAATGCCCTTTAGGCCAATACTATGTTGGCAGTGATTGCGGTGCTCTCTGTGCTGTCGGCTACGGTTGGCTATGGGTTTGAGTCATGCTGCTGACGATGACAAAGGCTGTAACCTCACCTCATTCTATCTAGCCCCAGTCTATGGCATAGCAAAGGCTCTTAACACTCTCAAATGTCATCTAACCTCTTAGATAACTGTCTGTCCTGTCCTGACACAGTGTCTGAATTCCAAATGGCACCCTATTCCCCATGGGCCCTGGTCTAAAGTAGTGCACTAAATAGGGAACAGTGTGCCATTTGGGACGCACACAGTGTCCTCTGTTCCGGTTGCCAGGCAGGCACTCAGTGAAATGCTATAAACATCAGATCCAGCATGAGCTGAGCTGCATTCACCTCTGCCTCATCACCTCTTTCAAAGAGCAGCTCAATTAAACAATGTCATATCTATCGAGCTCTCCATAACCCAATACTCCAGGTCCACTGCCATGGGAGTTTGTTCTTAAACACAAGCCTTTGAAGTAGTCAGTCATTTGGGGACTAGATGTGTTTGAAATTCAAACTTTGAATAACTTTAAGCACAGCCTTGCATTAAAAAACACTGTCTAAGTGGTTGGTTGGTTGGTTGGAGGAGGTATCATTTGGATATGAGTATCATTTGGATGGTGGTTGTAATGTAGTCAGTGCAGACATGGGTAGTGTTAGGATGGCAGCTACTGTTGGGGGTTAGTTATTGGCCACTGTGCCCTGCTGCCCGCCTGTCATTGGCCCTGCCTGGGCCTGGGGGTCAGGGCAGATTAGAACGTGAAAAGCCTTTCCCAGGGGTACTGCCTGGCATGGCCAGTTCTGCCCGCCACAGGTCACAGTTCAGCTGTCTAATCAGGCGTAGCCAAAACAACAGATTTATCACACACTCCTCTCTGTCCTCCCCCCTCTCTTTCTCGTTCTGTCTATCCTCCGGTTCCCCGGCTGCCAGAGTGCAGCATTGTGTTACACCCTTCTCCTTCCATCCATCCATCCCTCCCTCCTGTCCCTCCTCCCTCTGCCATGCTCTATCTGCCCCACCTGCACCGTACCTACAGGATGTCCCTGTACACAGCACATATCTACCCGAGTGAGAATAGTGTAGCACTATCCCCAAAAGGGCCGTTGTGGGCACTGTTTACCAGTGTACTATCGACCTGGGGAACGGGTAGTCTGAGCCTAGTGGTCTCAGCTCTGGGCTTGTGAACTGCCATAGTAGGGAGAATCACTACCCATGAACCCCCCCCCCTTCTGGTACTGCACAAAAATCTCATTTGCATTTGGAGGTAGATGAAGGGATTGGGTCTCCTGGCCCCGTTTGGGTTTCTACAACACCCTGGGTGCCAAATATGTGGAGGGAGGATTGGATTGTCCTGCTTGTATCTTGATCTGGGGAAAGGAGATTTTCAGATACTACTAATCTCCTTGAGAGAGAGAGAGAGAGAGAGAGAGAGAGAGAGAGAGAGAGAGAGAGAGCCCCCCCCCCCAGCACCTTTCCATGTCCCTCTCCCCCACCCCAGCACCTTTCCCTGTCCTTGTCCCTCTCCCCAGCCCCAGCACCTTTCCCTGTCCTTGTCCCTCTCCCCAGCCCCAGCACCTTTCCCTGTCCTTGTCCCTCTCCCCCAGCCCCAGCACCTTTCCCTGTCCTTGTCCCTCTCCCCAGCACCTTTCCCTGTCCTTGTCCCTCTCCCCAGCACCTTTCCCTGTCCTTGTCCCTCTCCCCAGCACCTTTCCCTGTCCTTGTCCCTCTCCCCAGCACCTTTCCCTGTCCTTGTCCCTCTCCCCAGCACCTTTCCCTGTCCTTGTCCCTCTCCCCCACCCCAGCACCTTTCCCTGTCCTTGTCCCTCTCCCCAGCCCCAGCACCTTTCCCTGTCCTTGTCCCTCTCCCCAGCACCTTTCCATGTCCTTGTCCCTCTCCCCCACCCCAGCACCTTTCCCTGTCCTTGTCCCTCTCCCCAGCACCTTTCCCTGTCCTTGTCCCTCTCCCCCACCCCAGCACCTTTCCCTGTCCTTGTCCCTCTCCCCAGCCCCAGCACCTTTCCCTGTCCTTGTCACTCTCCCCCAGCCCCAGCACCTTTCCCTGTCCTTGTCCCTCTCCCCCACCCCAGCACCTTTCCCTGTCCTTGTCCCTCTCCCCAGCACCTTTCCATGTCCTTGTCCCTCTCCCCAGTACCTTTCCCCATCCTTGTCTCGCTCCCCAGCCCCAGCACCTTTCCCTGTCCTTGTCCCTCTCCCCCAGCCCCAGCACCTTTCCCTGTCCTTGTCCCTCTCCCCAGCACCTTTCCATGTCCTTGTCCCTCTCCCCCACCCCAGCACCTTTCCTTGTCCCTCTCCCCAGCACCTTTCCATGTCCTTGTCCCTCTCCCCAGTACCTTTCCCCATCCTTGTCTCGCTCCCCAGCCCCAGCACCTTTCCCTGTCCTTGTCCCTCTCCCCCAGCCCCAGCACCTTTCCATGTCCCTCTCCCCCACCCCAGCACCTTTCCATGTCCTTGTCCCTCTCCCCCACCCCAGCACCTTTCCTTGTCCCTCTCCCCAGCACCTTTCCCTGTCCTTGTCCCTCTCCCCAGCCCCAGCACCTTTCCCCGTCCTTGTCTCTCTCCCCAGCCCCTGCACCTTTCCCTGTCCTTGTCCCTCTCCCCAGCACCTTTCCCCGTCCTTGTCTCTCTCCCCAGTCCCAGCACCTTTCTCTGTCCTTGTCCCTCTCCCCAGCCCCAGTACCTTTCCCCGTCCTTGTCCCCTGCCCGAGCACCTTTCCCTGTCCTTGTCCCTCTCCCCAGCCCCAGCACCTTTCCCTGTCCATGTCCCTCTCCCCCACCCCAGCACCTTTCCATGTCCTTGTCCCTCTCCCCAACCCCAGCACCTTTCCATGTCCCTCTCCCCAGCACCTTTCCATGTCCTTGTCCCTCACCCCAGCACCTTTCCCCGTCCTTGTCTCTCTCCCCAGCCCCAGCACCTTTCCCTGTCCTTGTCCCTCTCCCCAGCCCCAGTACCTCTCCTTGTCCCTTTTCCCAACCCCAGCACCTTTCCCTGTCCATGTCCCCCTCCCCAGCACCTTTCCATGTCCTTGTCCCTCTCCCCAGTACCTTTCCCCGTCCTTGTCTCTCTCCCCAGCCCCAGCACCTTTCACTGTCCTTGTCCCTCTCCCCAGTCCCAGCACCTTTCTCTGTCCTTGTCCCTCTCCCCAGCCCCAGTACCTTTCCCCGTCCTTGTCCCCTGCCCGAGCACCTTTCCCTGTCCTTGTCCCTCTCCCCAGCCCCAGCACCTCTCCCTGTTCTTGTATCTCTCCCCAGCCCCAGTACCTTCCCCTGTCCATGTCCCTCTCCCCCACCCCAGCACCTTTCACTGTCCTTGTCCCTCTCCCCAGCCCCAGCACCTTTCACCGTCCTTGTCTCGCTCCCCAGCCCCAGCACCTTTCACTGTCCATGTCTCTCTCCCCAGTACCTTTCCCCGTCCTTGTCTCGCTCCCCAGTACCTTTCCCCGTCCTTGCCTCTCTCCCCAGTCCCAGCACCTTTCCCCGTCCTTGTCTCTCTCCCAAGCCCCAGCACCTTTCCCTGTCCTTGTCCCTCTCCCCAGCACCTTTCCCTGTCCTTGTCCCTCTCCCCCACCCCAGCACCTTTCCCCCTCCTTGCCTCGCTCCCCAGCACCAGTACCTTTCCCTGTCCTTGTCCCTCTCCCCAGCCCCAGTACCTTTCCCTGTCCTTGTCCCTCTCCCCAGCCCCAGTACCTTTCCCCGTCCTTGTCCCTCTCACCGGCCCCAGCACCTTTCCCTGTCCTTGTCCCTCTCCCCAGCCCCAGCACCTTTCCCCGTCCTTGTCCCTCTCCCCAGCCCCAGTACCTTTCCCCGTCCTTGTCCCTCTCACCGGCCCCAGCACCTTTCCCTGTCCTTGTCCCTCTCCCCAGCCCCAGCACCTTTCCCTGTCCTTGTCCCTCTCCCCAGCCCCAGTACCTTTCCCTGTCCTTGTCCCTCTCCCCAGCCCCAGTACCTTTCCCCGTCCTTGTCCCTCTCACCGGCCCCAGCACCTTTCCCTGTCCTTGTCCCTCTCCCCAGCCCCAGCACCTTTCCCTGTCCTTGTCCCTCTCCCCAGCCCCAGCACCTTTCCCCGTCCTTGTATCGCTTCCCAGCCCCAGTACCTTTCCATGTCCTTCTCCCTTTTCCCAAATCCAGCACCTTTCCCTGTCCTTGTCCCTCTCCCCAGCCCCAGTACCTTTCCCTGTCCTTGTCTCTCTCCCCAGCACCTTTCCCTGTCCTTGTATGGCTTCCCATCCCCAGCACCTTTCCCTGTCCTTGTATGGCTTCCCATCCCCAGCACCTTTCCCTGTCCTTGTATGGCTTCCCATCCCCAGCACCTTTCCCTGTTCTTGTATCGCTTCCCAGCCCCAGTACCTTTCCCTGTCCTTCTCCCTTTTCCCTAATCCAGCACCTTTCCCTGTCCTTGTCCCTTTTCCCATCCCCAGCACCTTTCCCTGTCCTTGTCTCTCTCCCCAGTACCTTTCCCCGTCTTTGTCTCGCTCCCCAGCCCCAGTACCTTCCCCTGTCCATGTCCCTCTCCCCCACCCCAGCACCTTTCACTGTCCTTGTCCCTCCCTCCAGCCCCAGTACCTTCCCCTGTCCATGTCCCTCTCCCCCACCCCAGCACCTTTCACTGTCCTTGTCCCTCTCCCCAGCCCCAGTACCTTTCCCTGTCCTTGTCCCTCCCTCCAGCACCAGTACCTTTCCCTGTCCATGTCCCTCTCCCCAGCCCCAGTACCTTTCCCCGTCCTTGTCTCGCTCCCCGGCCCCAGCACATTTCTCTGTCCTTGTCCCTCTCCCCAGCCCCAGTACCTTTCTCTGTCCTTGTCCCTCTCCCCAGACCCATCCCCAACCACAGTACCTTTCTCTGTCTTGTCCTTGTCCCTCTCCCCAGCCCCAGTACCTTTCTCTGTCCTTGTCCCTCTCCCCAGCCCCAGCCCCAACCACAGTACCTTTCTCTGTCCTTGTCCTTGTCCCTCTCCCCAGCCCCAGCCACGGCACCTTTCTCTGTCTTGTCCTTGTCCCTCTCCCCAGCCCCAGTACCTTTCTCTGTCCTTGTCCCTCTCCCCAGCCCCAGCCCCAACCACAGTACCTTTCTCTGTCCTTGTCCTTGTCCCTCTCCCCAGCCCCAGCCCCAACCACAGTACCTTTCTCTGTCCTTGTCCTTGTCCCTCTCCCCATCCCAGCCCCAACCCCAGTACCTTTCTCTGTCCTTGTCCTTGTCCTTGTCCCTCTCCCCAGCCCCAGCCACGGCACCTTTCCCTGATACAGTAGTAGTGGTAGGAGCCATGCTCTCAGCAACAGCACAGTAGTGTTCAGGCAGGATTTGTCTCCCTCTGCTCAAGCAGCGTGTTGTCTCTCACACTGCATTATTTGTGTGGGTGTTATATAACAGCATGGCTCCTGGCTAACAGACCAACACAACCCCCAGCACGGCACGGCACAGGGAGGGGGAAAGAGCTGTGGGCACAGGGAGAGGGCAGGTACAGTACAATACATTACCTTACAGTGCAGTTAAGTACACTACTTTACTGTATAGTGCAAAACAATACTGTACAAAACATCACAGTACAATACAATACTGAACACTTTCACGCTAGCCTAAATTCTGCTGATACTAATGTAACCAGAGAGCACAACAAAACAAAGTCCTGAGTTGATGTCATGATATCTATTTAACTGGGGTCGAGGCTTTTTCCCAGGTGGCCGGAGAGGATACTATTATCTGCTGCTCCCTCCATCCAGATCTGCTGGGAATCTATCAGCCCACTCTTAGAGCCTTAACAACAGAACAGTCATGGTGGTGCTTATTGCCTGGCTGGCTTTCAGGAGATGGAGTCTGTACTCTGCAACACAGGAGGAGCAGCACACTGCCACCACGCTGTACTCACTCTCAACCCATATCTACAGTATCTGTATAGAGTTATACCAGACTGTACTCACTCTCAACCCATATCTACAGTAACTGTATAGAGTTATACCAGACTGTACTCACTCTCAACCCATATCTACAGTATCTGTATAGAGTTATACCAGACTGTACTCACTCTCAACCCATATCTACAGTATCTGTATAGAGTTACACCAGACTGTACTCACTCTGAACCCATATCTACAGTATCTGTATAGAGTTATACCAGACTGTACTCACTCTCAACCCATATCTACAGTATCTGTATAGAGTTATACCAGACTGTACTCACTCTGAACCCATATCTACAGTATCTGTATAGAGTTACACCAGACTGTACTCACTCTGAACCCATATCTACAGTATCTGTATAGAGTTATACCAGACTGTACTCACTCTCAACCCATATCTACAGTATCTGTATAGAGTTACACCAGACTGTACTCACTCTGAACCCATATCTACAGTATCTGTATAGAGTTATACCAGACTGTACTCACTCTCAACCCATATCTACAGTATCTGTATAGAGTTATACCAGACTGTACTCACTCTGAACCCATATCTACAGTATCTGTATAGAGTTACACCAGACTGTACTCACTCTGAACCCATATCTACAGTATCTGTATAGAGTTATACCACGCTGTACTCACTCTCAACCCATATCTACAGTATCTGTATAGAGTTATACCAGACTGTACTCACTCTCAACCCATATCTACAGTATCTGTATAGAGTTATACCAGACTGTACTCACTCTCAACCCATATCTACAGTATCTGTATAGAGTTATACCAGACTGTACTCACTGAACCCATATCTACAGTATCTGTATAGAGTTATACCAGACTGTACTCACTCTCAACCCATATCTACAGTATCTGTATAGAGTTATACCAGACTGTACTCACTCTCAACCCATATCTACAGTATCTGTATAGAGTTATACCAGACTGTACTCACTCTGAACCCATATCTACAGTATCTGTATAGAGTTATACCAGACTGTACTCACTCTGAACCCATATCTACAGTATCTGTATAGAGTTATACCAGACTGTACTCACTCTGAACCCATATCTACAGTATCTGTATAGAGTTATACCAGACTGTACTCACTCTGAACCCATATCTACAGTATCTGTATAGAGTTATACCAGACTGTACTCACTCTGAACCCATATCTACAGTATCTGTATAGAGTTATACCAGACTGTACTCACTCTGAACCCATATCTACAGTATCTGTATAGAGTTATACCAGACTGTACTCACTCTGAACCCATATCTACAGTAACTGTATAGAGTTATACCAGACTGTACTCACTCTGAACCCATATCTACAGTGACTGTATAGACAGAGACTTACAGAGCCTGTATAGAGTTATACCAGACTGTACTCACTCTGAACCCATATCTACAGTAACTGTATAGACAGAGACTTACAGAGCCTGTATAGAGTTATACCAGACTGTACTCACTCTGAACCCATATCTACAGTAACTGTATAGAGTTATACCAGACTGTACTCACTCTGAACCCATATCTACAGTAACTGTATAGACAGAGACTTACAGAGCCTGTATAGAGTTATACCAGACTGTACTCACTCTGAACCCATATCTACAGTAACTGTATAGACAGAGACTTACAGAGCCTGTATAAAGGTGTACCAGGCTGCAGGTTACAGTCACTTCAAACCCTATCAATCTACTGTAATGTAACTGTATCAAGCCTGTACAGAGATTTACCAGCATGCAGGTTTCAGTCACATCAATTTACTGTAACTGTAGTCTGGAATAGGGATTTACCAGCCTGAAGGTTACAGTCACTCCAAACCCTTATCTACTGTAGCTATAGAGTCTTCACTTCACTGCATTAGATTTACCCCCAGCAGCACACAGAGGAAAATAAAATGCTTACTAACACTGCCCTGGCAGCTCCTAATACAACACACACACAAGCTGAGGAGCAGGAGGCGGGAGTGCACTGATTCCTTTCCAGCAGCAGCCAGCGGACTCTTTGACAGCATGCCTTTTTTCCCACATTAAGCAGCTAATTAAAAGTTGCTGGATCCCAGTCTGCCTTTGTAGTGGGATCTCTTCAAAAGGGGCCGCCAGTTGGAGAGATAGAGAATGAATGGGGACACAGTGGGGAGAACCGCAGAGAACAGCGGTGGTGTGGTGAATTTATGGAAAGGCCGAGAGGGTTGGTAATTAGGTGGCTGGCCTCTGCATCTTCTAAAAGGTGGACACAAGCACCCTTTTCTCTCTCTGCCGCTGCTCTGCTCTCTGTCTGAAGAATAGGCCACTACAGGATGGGGTGTACGGAACTGATCTGAGGGGGCACTGTTAGTGGGATCGTCAAGGAGGAGTAATGACATTCAAACATCTAAATGTGTATGTTGTCATGGAGACTATAGTACTATGGGTGTAAATGGAGAAAGACAGAGAAATGAGCATGGCCAGAGAACATGAGACCTTTCTTCATTAAATGTGTATTATCCTAAGGCCAGGCAGAAATCTCAATTACAGCCAAATATGCTTCCCACAAACTGACCCTGTGGCTGCAAATGTTGTTATTTCAATAATACAGGCTAGAGAGGAGGAAACAGCAAAGGACTACTGCCGCAAATAGATGCCACACATTCAACTCCTGTAAACAATCTTGACCTCGTTTCTTTCCAATTACAAAGTCCAATTTGTGCACAGCATGCATCCTCATCAAATGTGGCTATATTGGCTACTGTATAGTGGTTTGTGGCTAACTATAGCCTGCATGCTACCAGCTTTGTGTCAGTGTTGATGCTAGTTTGTGCCCTTACTACTTCCATATTGTTCTGAGACCAAGTGATCTTCCAACGTTTGGACCATGTCCCAGATAGCAGAATCATATACTGTGATTATAATTTACAACTTTTTTAAATCACATAATTAGCAAGTACTGTTGCAAATCCCAATGTCCAAGTGCTTCCATTCACTGAAGATGTGGAGGTCTCTTTAAGCTTGTACTGTATTACTGATTTGACCTGTCCCTTGTGCTCTATGTAATGCATGGTAGCGGGGTGTGATGCAACAATAACTCATCTTTTTGTCAGTTAGAGTATTGTTGTGGTTTATACTGTATGCTGGTTATGTATGGTTACAATAGTATCTAACCAAGCATTTACATAGAGGATACCGGTGATGTTACACTAATACTGATGCTGTTGATGATAACAGTGGGGATATCACCGTCATCAATAATTCAACAACTAAACATGGCCAATAAAAACAGACCCGTTGCTCAGTGTTGCAGGATGATGATGTGTTGCTCTCTGTGTTTCCGCTTAGTTTTTGTTTATGCCTGTTTTTAATAGTCTCCTAGCTAGCAGCGAGGGAGAGAGTGCGCCATGTGTGTGTGCGCACCGTGTGTGTTCCAATTATCATCCCATTAGTCAGGTGCAGGTCCTCTCCTGCTATGTCCACTATACACATTAATGAATTGTTCTCTAACACTAATGAGTAGATGAAGGGAGGGCACCTAGTGGGAAATATGAGGAGGGAGAGGGAGCATACCTGGTATGAGGGCTTGTTGTGGTATGTGTCTTAAATTGCATCCTATTCCCTATGTAGTGCACTACTTTTGGCCAGAGGCCTATGGAGTAGTGCACTACATAGGGGACAGGGTGCCATTTGAGATACAAGTTGTATGTTTGTCAGTGGATTCAGGCATAACAGGCTACACTCTAGAATTATACAGTTTGGTATCTGACTCACCCTGCGTTGTCGATGACTCAGATACTATGGAGTGTCTGTCTATATGAGCCACATTCCGTTAGTTTTGTTCACATACTCAACAAATGCATCATGCTTTTCAGCGCGTAGTACATACAGGCAACTGCCAAAATAAAGGAAACACCAACATAAAGTGTCTTAATAGGGTGTTAGGCTACCACCACCCAGAACAGCTTCAATGCACCTTGGCATAGATTCTACAAGTTTTTGGAACTCTATTGGAGGGATGCGACACCGTTCCTCCACAAGAAATTCCATAATTTGGTGTTTGTTTTTGGTGGTGGAAAACTGTCTCAAACACCCCTCCAGAATCTCCAATACATCATTTTCATGCTCATCAAACCATTCAGTGACCACTCGTGTGCTGTGGATGAGGGCATTGTCATCCTATAGGGGCATAGCCATGGTAACCAAAATAATGGCCTGCCAAGCATCTGTGTATCTTCCTTAACTCAGGAACCACACCTGTGTTGAAGCACCTGCTTTCAGTATCCCTCATTTACTCAAGTGTTTCCATTATTTGGGCAGTTACCTGTACATCAATTATAAGTGGATTACCTCATGATATGGTGGAGTTTTGGTAGGCAGCACTCCCTTTGGTGGCCAGAGACAAAGGAATGGTTTGTTGTGGAGTGGACTGATCATTAGAATGCTAAGAGTTTAGTGTTTGTTGTTGTGGCTCTAGATTGGCAGTGCAGCTCCGTAATTGCTTTCCATGTATTTTCATCTCCAGGGAGAGAATACTTGAAGGTTAAGTCTTAGGTGTTTTTATTTCAAGCTATTGGTACTACTGCATTTCAGACGCAACCTTCTCATGAATTCTGTAAACATTGCGTTCCCACAGGCATTTACCCGTATTTGCACATTCCAGTTGGCTTTGATGTCGACATTGCATCCCCTCTTTCTTTCTTTCTCCAGTGGGCCGCCTCCTCATCGAGTTTGCCTCCCAGATGACGATGGAACGAGTGCAGAAGGAGAACCCCAACGTGACGGAGGGGGGCAAGTACACCCCACCGGACTGCCGCGCCAAACAGAAGGTGGCTATCATTATCCCGTTCAGACACAGAGACAACCACCTCAAGTACTGGCTGCACTACCTGCACCCCATCCTACGACGGCAGAAGATCGACTACGGCATCTATATCATCACCCAGGTCAGTGTTTAGGATCAACTGATTTAGGATCCACTTCTTCTACCCTGGACCTACTGCAATAGATATTAGCCACACAACAAAGTGGGCCATTGAACCGTAGATATTATGGAATTATAATGCTGTGCCTCACTACCTTTTCCAGTACGAGATGAATGATAATACAATATACGCTGCTGTTTCATCCTTGTCCGTCCACTGAGTGACACATTCCATTCCCAAAACACTTCAAGAGAGGTCAAAGGAGCTTCTTATTCATGTAGGGGCAGGATCATTCAACTTCAAGTGCCCAGCCCCTCCATGTCCACCCCTGTTCCCCATGAGACAATAGAAGTGTCGTACAATTCCACCATTCAGGGGAGGATGTTGGGTAATGTGCTCTGATGTCTTCCGTCAGTCCTTCCAGTGGGTGCAGCACCCTAGTTACTCCCTCTGTGGAACTGGCGGTTTGGTTCCGCCTGCTCAGCTCAGCCCAGTGTGTCTCTTGATTTATGTCCCAGGCTCTCATATCTCCGTTATTATCCATGTCAGAGGCCTCGTCTTCTCTATCATTAATGCTGCGCTGGTTCTTCTTCTGCACTGGGAACAGAGAAGTAGAAACGAGGAGTATGTGCGTGCATGCAATGCATTCGTTTCCCCTTTCATTTCCATCCAGTCTATTCTCCCTGAACATCTACTGTAGCTGTAGGCATTGTGGGAATTCTTATCTAGCCTAATAAGTGGCAGATCAGGTGCAGATCACCATTTGAGCTGTCAGATGCTGGAAGCACATAACATTATCCAAGCAGCATATGTATATTAAATATAATGTAATCAGTTTCATATAGAGTTCATTTCCATTAGCAACGGTGACAAAGTAAAGTTCCTGACTCCCAGAGGATTGACTCACCAAGACACCAACCAGCAGCTGCAGGGAAAAGCTTTGATTATTTTTTTAATTTTCTGTTGATTACATTTTTGTAGACTCATTTATTGGTACACTCTTAAATAAAACGTGCTATCTAGAAGGTTCTTTGGCTGTCCCCATAGGGGAACCATTTGAAGAACCATTTTTGGTTGCAGGTAAAACACTTTTGGGTTCCTTTCTACAGAAGTTTCTACTCCTGTGTGGCTCAGTCGGTAGAGCATGGCGCTTGCAACGCCAAGCGTCGTGGGTTCGATTCCCGCTGGGGCCACCCATATGTAAAAGTAGTGGCCCCAGCCGACTTGTAAGTCGCTTTGGACAAAAGCGTCTGCTAAATGGGATATATATTATTATTATTATATATTATATATTATTATATATATTATTAATATTATATATTATATATTATACATGGAACCCAAAAGAGTTTGGTCTGGAACCAAAAAGGGTTCTACTATGGGGACAGCCGAAGGGTTCGGTCTGGAACCAAAAAAGGGTTCTACTATGGGGACAGCCGAAGGGTTCGGTCTGGAACCAAAAAAGGGTTCTACTATGGGGACAGCCGAAGGGTTCGGTCTGGAACCAAAAAAGGGTTCTACTATGGGGACAGCCGAAGGGTTCGGTCTGGAACCAAAAAGGGTTCTACTATGGGGACAGCCGAAGGGTTCGGTCTGGAACCCAAAAAGGGTTCTACTATGGGGACAGCCGAAGGGTTCGGTCTGGAACCAAAAAAGGGTTCTACTATGGGGACAGCCGAAGGGTTCGGTCTGGAACCAAAAAAGGGTTCTACTATGGGGACAGCCGAAGGGTTCGGTCTGGAACCAAAAGGGTTCTACTATGGGGACAGCCGAAGGGTTCGGTCTGGAACCAAAAAAGGGTTCTACTATGGGGACAGCCGAAGGGTTCGGTCTGGAACCAAAAAGGGTTCTACTATGGGGACAGCCGAAGGGTTCGGTCTGGAACCAAAAAAGGGTTCTACTATGGGGACAGCCGAAGGGTTCGGTCTGGAACCAAAAAGGGTTCTACTATGGGGACAGCCGAAGGGTTCGGTCTGGAACCAAAAAGGGTTCTACTATGGGGACAGCCGAAGGGTTCGGTCTGGAACCAAAAAAGGGTTCTACTATGGGGACAGCCGAAGGGTTCGGTCTGGAACCAAAAAGGCTTCTACTATGGTTCTACTATGGGGACAGCCGAAGGGTTCGGTCTGGAACCAAAAAAGGGTTATACTATGGGGACAGCCGAAGGGTTCGGTCTGGAACCAAAAAAGGGTTCTACTATGGGGACAGCTGAAGGGTTCGGTCTGGAACCAAAAAAGGGTTCTACTATGGGGACAGCCGAAGGGTTCGGTCTGGAACCAAAAAGGGTTCTACTATGGGGACAGCCGAAGGGTTCGGTCTGGAACCAAAAAAGGGTTCTACTATGGGGACAGCCGAAGGGTTCGGTCTGGAACCAAAAGGGTTCTACTATGGGGACAGCCGAAGGGTTCGGTCTGGAACCAAAAAGGGTTCTACTATGGGGACAGCCGAAGGGTTCGGTCTGGGAACCAAAAAGGGTTCTACTATGGGGACAGCCGAAGGGTTCGGTCTGGAACCAAAAAGGGTTCTACTATGGGGACAGCCGAAGGGTTCGGTCTGGAACCAAAAGGGTTCTACTATGGGGACAGCCGAAGGGTTCGGTCTGGAACCAAAAAGGGTTCTACTATGGGGACAGCCGAAGGGTTCGGTCTGGAACCCAAAAAGGGTTCTACTATGGGGACAGCCGAAGGGTTCGGTCTGGAACCCAAAAAGGGTTCTACTATGGGGACAGCCGAAGGGTTCGGTCTGGAACCCAAAAAGGGTTCTACTATGGGGACAGCCGAAGGGTTCGGTCTGGAACCAAAAAGGGTTCTACTATGGGGACAGCCGAAGGGTTCGGTCTGGAACCCAAAAAGGGTTCTACTATGGGGACAGCCGAAGGGTTCGGTCTGGAACCCAAAAAGGGTTCTACTATGGGGACAGCCGAAGGGTTCGGTCTGGAACCAAAAAGGGTTCTACTATGGGGACAGCCGAAGGGTTCGGTCTGGAACCAAAAAGGGTTCTACTATGGGGACAGCCGAAGGGTTCGGTCTGGAACCAAAAAGGGTTCTACTATGGGGACAGCCGAAGGGTTCGGTCTGGAACCCAAAAGGGTTCTACTATGGGGACAGCCGAAGGGTTCGGTCTGGAACCAAAAAGGGTTCTACTATGGGGACAGCCGAAGGGTTCGGTCTGGAACCAAAAAGGGTTCTACTATGGGGACAGCCGAAGGGTTCGGTCTGGAACCCAAAAAGGGTTCTACTATGGGAACAGCCGAAGACCCCTTTTGGAACTCTTTTTTTCTAAGAGTGGAGTTGCATCTCTGGTTTGTGACTTTATGTGTTTTTGAAATAAAGTCTAAAATGACCTGTCCCTCCAAATTAGTGTTTCGTGATATATCTGACTCTTGTTTTTGTGCAACACAATTACCAATGTGACGAAGCTCAGTATTGAGCCTGAGAGAGCTAGGAAATGGTGTCTGTGTACCATGTACTAAAATACTTAGAACCGCTAGGCTAAGAAGCAAACACATTTTCCTTTCGATTATTTCATTAACCTATATCATGTTATTTCAAGTTACTCCTTTGGAGCGCATGCAGAAGAGATTTTGAATGGGTGTAACGAGTGTGTTGATATAATGGTAATATTATCAAAATGCTGCTTTCAATCGACATAGGTATTGCACTGAATCATACAGTACTATCACAACATTCAAAATATCAGAATTGGTAAAATAACGTTATGCATGTCAACATATAAGGCTAGAATTAAGAGTAGGCAAAGTTATGGTGTCAGGCGAAAGAATATTTCTCAAATGTTTTACCATTGTAACAATTTGATGTACATTCACATTCACCTTGGTTGTCTGAAACATGCTGTAGAGTTCACAGCTGGCGACGCCTCGTCGTGATTGGTTATTATATTGGTTGCAACTCAAATCTCTTTAAAAGAGTCTTCTAATAACCCAATCAAAGCCTATAGCTGACATAACAAACAAGATGTTTACGATCAATATTGTTTTGATAATAAAATTGGTTAAGTGAAACTCAAATAAACAGTTCCCAGAATCCTATATGGGCTGCAAAAATCCTACATTTGATTTAATTTGCAAAAATGTTCCGTTCATCACTTGAACGAAAGCCTCAATTAGCCAACCAATAAAGCTAAAACAACGTAGGGCTGTAAAGGCAGAAGTATCTTGTTTTTCGAAAATCAAGTTTAATTGAGCCATTGTATTTACCCATGTTCTCTCTCAAGTCTGGGACCACCCGCCAGCTGATTTTCTTGCCCGATGCTGGACTCTATAGCGCAAGAGGAGAGAGACTCAGACAGAAACATTCACACCTCCATTAATTTATAAAAGAATAGTCTAATAGCAGTTCTGTATAGTATACTGTATAGCCAGTAGTATAGCCAATAGAAAGAAGCGTATATAAACAATTTTTTCATCAACATCTTTGTGTTTTTGTTGATAAAATAATGATAAAAAGACTAGGTGAAGTAGATGTGCTCAAAATGCCTCTAGTGCTTCAAATGAGCATTAACATCAAGCACCGCGACTCGCTGACGCGTCAAACAGCACACCGCACACTATATGTAGTATGACGCAACTTTTAAACTAGGAACCACTATACACATCATGGCAGTTTTATTTCCTAGGTTAACTCTCAACATATGGCTCAGTCAGATAGTGAGGGCTGCTCTAGAATTGTTACTATAATAGGGGCTTCACACCATGGCTGCACTGGGATCTACTCCCTCCCACAACAACACAACCAGAGGAGGAGGGAGAGAAGCCTTGACAATCACAAGGCAACCAGAGACCAAGGATACAAGGGATTTTGACTCACTAATCGCATCCACACCGTTCTGCTGCTGCCATTTCTTATCCTCCTCTCTCGTAGGAGGACACTTTATCCATCACGCGCACCAGAGTGTTAAATGATTGTAAGTCGGAGCCTTTTACTCAGAGCGGTGGGGAGGAAGCAGAGCAGTAGGGAGGAAAATGGGATAATTTCCCAGTTTATCATGCTTGCAGATCATTTCTGCCATGTCCTATGAGTCAAAACAGTTGTTTGAGGGAAATTCACCAGAGACAGAGAGATATCTTCTCCAGCTGCCACACCCCGGGCCAGCAGCCTTAGTGCTGATTCAGTACCAGCTCTGTCACTCAGCAGAAGAGAGGGTCTACTCTGCTCCTAATCTGATTCTGAACATGTGAACTCTTCCAGGAGATGCACAGACACAAGTGGTGCAGCGAAGAGCTTCAACCCCGTTACTGTGCAGTGAGCTTAGGCATCAGATCATGGCATCACACATCACATGACCAGTGGGAAAACAGATGGGGGAAAGCCGGGCAGACAGATACATAACTCTCCCTGTTCACCCAGTGGACTCCTACCTGATCTCAGATAGAGACTCAGCAGTGTATTCATAACTTAGCACAGCCAGCCATTGGACAGCCATAGCTACTGTTATAACAGTATGTTCTGCGTGGGTGGCTGAACGTGGTGTCCGTGGTTCTGGTGGGGTCTGAGTCTAGCTACGGCAGAGCTGTAACACCTGCCAGGAACCAACGGCAACGTTTGCCTGTCGCCCCCATGATGCTCATCATGTTCACTGGAAGGAGGCCCAGACTGAGGGTCTAAAAAAGGAACACTTAATATTGCTGGCGGTGCTGTTAACATGCTGTTGACAAGAGGAAAGGAAGATGCTATCTACAGTCACTGGAGAATATATGTTAGGTTAGATTCCATTTTCAACTAGATGATTAGAAACAATACCATATGATGTCACATAATGACATCATAATTAGTGTTTACTCATAGTCTTTAAGTATCACCGACATGCGTGACAGAACAGAGTGTGAAAGCTGATTTACAAAGCAGCGGTGGAGTGATTGATTCTGTGCTGTCTCATCTGATGCCTCCGTGATCAGCACTAGCTGGCTGGCTGGGACGTGTGTGTTAGAGAGGGGGTGTTGGTCACACAGACTAAAGCCTGCAGTCACAGAGGATGCTGCTTGTCCTAGTGGTGACATGGAGATTGCTTGGAGCCTTGGATTCATTTCAATACTTGTATCAGAAGACATGCATAGTCACTTGAATGATATCATTTAAATCCCCGTTTCCACAAACACAGTATGGTGCCCATGCTAGAACAATCAAAGTATGCTTTAACTACCTGCATGATTTGGAAATTATTCATAGTAATTACAATTTACAAGTACTGCAATTTGCTGAGGGCTTTATGTCTGCTGCCCTCTATGTTATAAGCTGAGGTTATAGGCTGAACTCCTCGTGATTATCAACACATGACATGGTTATCTCTCCTCCCTGAGATGGTGAGGTCATCAGAAGCAGATTACTTCATATCAGCATCCTAATGGAATGGACCTTGACACTTTTAGTATTTCAAAAGAATGGAACCTTATAGACGGGTACGTTGTTTAGCAACAAAATCCATGTTTGCGCAACTATGTGGCAAAACAGACAGGTTTGGCTTAGTGTTGACAACATGTAAATTATATTTGGTCTTCGTTGTTTATTGAAAACATAAATAGATTTGCACAATGAGCAAATACATCATTACAGTTGTTGGTTACATAGCTAGTGAATTTTTTGCCATATTAGCATAGACCTGGCATCAGTCAAAACATCTCTCAACAAGTCATGGTATCAAGAACAATATGAAACTAACTGAAACAAGCCAACTACGATTCCTCACACGGAAGCTTCTTGTCATTTTCACTAGCTATCTGGCCACACAGAATCACCACAACACACGGACTGCTGACCCATTGAAGCGTGCACATCATTTTTGTGGCATTGTCAGCTAACTCATCTATTACAAAAAGTGTCAGTTATTTTGTCTCTAGTCTCTATCTATTGTTCCTGTTCCCAAGAAAGCTAAGGTAACTGAGCTAAATGACTATCACCCTGTAGCACTCACTTCCATCATCATGAAGTGCTTTGAGAGACTAGTCAAGGATCATATCACCTCCACCCTACCTGACACCCTAGACCCACTTCAATTTGCTTACCGCCCCAATAGGTCCACAGACGCAATCGCAATCACACTGCACACTGCCCTAACCCATCTGGACAAGAGGAATACCTATGTAAGAATGATGTTCATCGACTACAGCTCAGCATTTAACACCATAGTACCCTCCAAACTAGTCATTAAGCTTGAGACCCTGGGTCTCGACCCCGCCATGTGCAACTGGGTCCTGGAATTTCTGACGGGCCACCCCCAGGTGGTG
Organism: Oncorhynchus masou masou; assembly: GCF_036934945.1. Lineage (NCBI taxonomy): Eukaryota > Metazoa > Chordata > Actinopteri > Salmoniformes > Salmonidae > Oncorhynchus > Oncorhynchus masou. The sequence goes on along the minus strand of NC_088214.1, from coordinate 28,501,735 downwards.
AGGCAACTTCTTCACCCCGCTGAGCCTCAACATTGGGGCCCCACAAGGGTGCGTTCTGAGCCCTCTCCTGTATTCCCTGTTCACCCACGACTGCGTGGCCATGCACGCCTCCAACTCAATCATCAAGTTTGTAGACGACACTACAGTGGTAGGCTTGATTACCAACAACGACAAGACGGCCTACAGGGAGGAGGTGAGGGCCCTCGGAGTTTGGTGTCAGGAAAATAACCTCACACTCAACGTCAACAAAGCAAAGGAGACTTCGTGGACTTCAGGAAACAGCAGAGGGAGCACCCCCTTATCCATCGACGGGACAGTAGTGGAGAAGGTGGAAAGTTTTAAGTTCCTCGGCGTACACATCACGGACTAACTGAAATGGTCCACCCACACAGACAGTGTGGTGAAGAAGGGGCAACGCAAGGAGGCTGAAGAAATTTGGCTTGTCACCAAAATCACTCACAAACTTTTACAGATGCACAATCGAGAGCATCCTGTCGGGCTGTATCTCTGCCTGGTACGGCAACTGCTCCGCCCACAACCGCAAGGCTCTCCAGAGGGTAGTGAGGTCTGCACAACGCTTCACCGGGGGCACACTGCCTGCCCTCCAGGACACCTACACCCCCCGATGTTACAGGAAGGCCGTAAAGATCATCAAGGACAACAACCACCCGAGCCACTGCCTGTTCACCCCGCTATCATCCAGAAGGCGAGGTCAGTATAGGTGCATCAAAGCTGGGACCGAAAGACTGAAAAACAGCTTCTATCTCAAGGCCATCAGACTGTTAAATAGCCATCACTAACATTGAGTGGCTGCTGCCAACATACTGCCAACATACTGACTCAAATCTCTAGCCACTTCAATAATAAAAAATTGGATGTAATAAATGTATCACTAGTCACTTTAAACAATGCCACTTTATATAATGTTTACATACCCTACATTACTCATCTCATATGTATGTATATACTGTACTCTATACCATCTACTGGATCTTGCCCATACCGTTCGGCCATCGCTCATCCATATATTTATATAAGAGGTAATCATTATCTTCAGGCAGACTTAAGACATCTCCTGATGAACTGCTCAGACTAAAGGAAGGCTTATCCCTCTCTTTATTGGTGTATTTTCCTCCTCTGGTCTAATAACCCACACTGGTTGAAAAAGCAGAAAAGGAGGTATGTGCAATTGACCAAGGAATAGGATATTGATCCTATGAGCAGCTCTTTCAGGCCCTCTGTGACTGTGTGTTCCTGTGTGTTCCTGTGTGTTCTAAGAACCACTCGTACTGTTTTGCAGAGCGGAGAGCAGACAGTGTAAAGCTACTTGCGTTACACTCTCCGACCCAGCAAAACAAGCAGCCAGTCTGACTCTGAACTGGGCTGTTCATAACTGGAGTGCAGAGTATTACACAGAAGTCTCTGTTCAGAGTAGAGAGGAAGGAGAGGGAAAGAGGTGAATCATTCTCAAGATGACAGGGAACGAACATTTGGAATGATTGGTGGGCTTGGAGTAGGAGCAAGCACAATATTACTACATGGAAGACCGAGGATGTCTATCAGTCTTTTAGTATAGAAGAAGAGAAAAGGCCAATGACTTGATGATGATGTACGTTGGTACTTATTTGCTTGGAAAAAAGTCCCAAAGAGGGCTGATGTACACTATTGCCATATGCTGCATTAATAAAGAGGCAATTGAGGTTTTATTTTATTGGCTGAGCACATAGGTCCCAAACTCTCTGATTCGGTGCGGTTGGGTTAAATGCGGAAGACACATTTCAGTTGTATTCATTCAGTTGTCCCCCTTTCCTTTCTCTTAGGTGTCCATTAGGACTCAGAGTGTTGTTTACCATTAAAGGCAGAACGCAGAGAGAAAGAAAAACAGTCCTCAAGGTTTAGTCGACAACCATAAAATAAATGGACTTAGAGCTCAATGAACATGGTAGATGATCATAACGTGGTAGTCTCAAGACAACACTTTTCTGGTGTGACCGGGAATCTTAAGGATGACTACATGTGGATACCATTAGATGTGGTAGTCAAGTGATAAATAAAGTAAAATATAAACTATGTTCAAGGGATAATGATTTATTCTATAACACGACTCAGGATAAGACCCAGATGCAGACACAGGAGGGAGACAGTTTGAATCGCAGATGTTTATTACAAAACAGGGGGCAGGAAAACGGCAGGTCCAGGACAGGCAGAGGTCGGTAATCCAAGACAGCGTCAACAAGGGACAGAACGGCAGGCAGGCTCAGGGTCAGGGCAGGCAGAGGTCAGAACCGGGAGGACTAGAAAACAGAAACTTGAAAAAATGGCAAATGAGAGAACACGCTGGTAAGAAAAGACGAGACAAACTGGCAACAGACCAACAGAAAACGCAGGTATAAGGACACAGGGGATAATGGGGGGAAATGTGAGACACCTGGTGGGCAGAAACAAGCACAAGACAGGTGAAACAGATCAGGGTGTGACAGCCTAAGTATTAGAGTTTTCCATTTAGCTAACTACATAAATTACTTAACGAATCATGTCGCTTCGCACTATGAATTTCAGGTTCTCTCTTTCTCTCTTTTGGGTTGAAATGTCATGATATTTATACAGTGCCTCCTTTGTTATATACAATCTCACCCTTCTCTCTGTGTCTGACAGCCTCGCTATTCAAGAGACAAGGGAAATCCTGCCCAATTCCCATGACATTGACAAATCACCGTAAAACCTGGCGAAAATGTAATTCATATTCCAAGGTGATTCATTCTTCCTGCCTCCAATTTCTAATATTAATATTATTTGGGTTGCTTGTTGTTCTCTGCCAAGCCAGCAATCCTTATCAGAGGCAGGATAGGAGCCACTCGGAGTGACAGCAAACCATAGCATGCTGATGGTGCTGGGGCTTTGTGTAAGCCGGGGGTAAACTTAATTGATTCTGTAATAAACCTTCCAACAATTCTCTCACTCTTTCAACGACGAGGCCTTGAATCAATCCCTCCTCAATTGTTAATGTATTAAGCCCGTCATAAATAAAACATAATGGAAGGAAACATATTATATTATGCCCCTGTAATGCCAATGGTTGAGTGTAATTCCAAGGATAGGCAAGATTAAACATTGCATACTGGCTGGTACTCCTGCTGTCTTTGTATTGTTGGAAGGGGACTCGTCCTCTCTCTCTCTTTCTCTTTCTCTCTCGTATTTCCCTCCCACCTCTATCTGAGAATGTCTAAAATAATCCTTAGCACAGCGTGCTTTGCTGGGAGGACGTCTCTCTCACTCTCTGGTGTGGCGCGGGATTGTATTTCTGCACCACTGCTAAAGCTTGAGGACTCTAGAATCGCAGCGACAGTGAGATGAAATAATGACCTGCCAACAGCAGAAAGCCCATATAATATGTTAAACTCTCCATGGAAGGAACTAGGCCAAATGTTATGTCAGAACTATGTCCTGTATACAGTGCATTATCAGCGCCCTTAAATGAATAACATCCAAACAACCTCCATTCAAATCAACACATGTAGTGTTGGACAAACACTCCTTGTTATAATATTCATTCATATTATTGATTGGTGTAGTATCAGATATTGCTATTCTCAAGGACTCCCTAGCCTGACGTTTCTGTTTTCAGGGTTGAAGCTCTATGTGGCTCTCATGAAAAATGAAATAGACCACCGGGAAGTGCATCTTGTCAAGATGTTCGACACGTCCTTCAATCTCAATGCCTTTCAGCTTTCTTCCCTCACACCCTTGTGACCTCTCTGGTCTCTTAATACTAAATTACACAGTTTGTTTCTGGGCAATAAAATCTAAATCATTTCATCAGGAGACAGATACAGTAGAGAAACTCAATTTGTCCTCGACCACTAAACCTCATTGATTACATTTTAAAAACATAGCCTGAACAGACTTTGACAGACCTACCTAGAACTTAGTAGAGCAGTAGTGTGTTAAAGTTTCTATCAAATATACTCTTCCTTGACATGTTCTTAATATGGAGGGACCTATATACTGTACTTCCACCACAGTCTAGAGGCTTCACCACCAGGGTATAGAGAGTCTGCCTCCTGCAAACCCAATGAAACCTGACTCTGCAATTACAAGCCGCTGGAACACGGCTAATCGTGAGTAACGGACGTCTGGCACCTTGACCCCCTGAAGCCAGTTCAATCAGCCGCTAGGTGCTAACGCTAGTCCGCGCCATGCAGCCAAGGGGGGTGGGGGTGAGATCAGCTATGACCTGTGGGCGTCAGCACAATCACATCACTGTGTATGCAGGGCTGGTCCAGTCGGCAGTGCTCAACCCTGACCATGTAATGGGCTGTCCTTCAAAGAAGAAAGGTCCCGTGGGTGTGTCTCTCCCCCTTTGTCCCCCTTTCTCTCCTCTCTCCTAATCTCCCTCTCCTCTCTCTTTCCCTCCCCTCTCTTTCCCTCCTCTCCCTCTCCACCGCGACAGCCTCCAAGCTTATCGGAGTGCCAATCAGGGACGGACAAGGCTACTCGCCCCCTGGATCCAACACAGCCTTCCTAATCCATCATGCACCAGCAGAGGTGAAAGGGAGAGGAGAGCAGAAGAGAGGAGGAGAGCCCTTAACTCTATTCACTCATCACACTCTCAGGGTCTCAGGGACTGTGTCCCCAAATGACACCCTATTTTATTTTATAGTGCACTACTTTTGACCAGGACCCATAGGGATCTGGTCGAAAGTAGTGCACTATGTATGGAATAGGGTGCTATTTGGGACACAAGCAGGATCTGGCCTGCTATGCCACAGCTGTTGCCTTGATGGTCGGTAGTCCTGAAATGAGAACATGAGTCACAAATATCAAGCAGTAATGGAAAATGACTGTCAGGAATAACCAGTGACTGACTGTGATTGTAGGGTGTCTGTTGGACTTTGTGGATATTGAGAATGAGGATGATGATACGGTTGGAACTCAGATGTGATCTCAGAATTGGCTGCATTTGCTCTTGACTGTTTGATAGATCAGTTCAATAGCTTGTTTGCTTTACTGCAGAATAGAATAGCATCTCTTTTCAAATGCCGACTTTCACCTCAGTGGAACCATTGCATACAGTGCCTTGCAAAAGTATTCACGCCCTTGGCATTTTTCCTGTTTTGTTGCATTACAACCTGTAATTTAAATGGATTTTTATTTGGATTTCATGTAATGGACATACACAAAATAGTCCAAATAGGTGAAGTGAAATTTAAAAAACTACTTGTTTAAAAAAAAAAAGATTAATTTTTACAGAAAAGTGGTGCGTGCATATACACTAAAATAACACATCCTAGATCTGAATGAATGAAATATTCTTATTAAATACTTTTTTCTTTACATAGTTGAATGTGCTGACAACAAAAACACACAAAAGTTATCAATGGAAATCAAATTTATCAACCCATGGAGGTCTGGATTTGGAGTAACACTCAAAATTAAAGTGAAAAACCACACTACAGGCTGATCCAACTTTGATGTAATGTCCTTAAAACAAGTCAAAATGAGGCTCAGTAGTGTGTGTGTCCTCCGCGTGCCTGTATGACCTCCCTACAACGCCTGGGCATGCTCCTGATGAGGTGGTGGATGGTCTCCTGAGGGATCTCCTCCCAGACCTGGACTAAAGCATCTGCCAACTCCTGGACAGTCTGTGGTGCATCGTGGCATTGGTGGATGGAGCGAGACATGATGTCCCAGATGTGCTCAATTGGATTCAGGTCTGGGGAACGGGCAGGCCAGTCCATAGCATCAATGCCTTCCTCTTGCAGGAACTACTGACACACTCCAGCCACATGAGGTCTAGCATTGTCTTGCATTAGGAGGAACCCAGGGCCAACCGCACCAGCATATGGTCTCACAAGGGGTCTGAGGATCTCACCTCGGTACCTAATGGCAGTCAGGCTACCTCTGGCGAGCACATGGAGGGCTGTGCGGCCCCCCAAAGAAATGCCACCCCACACCATGACTAACCCACCGCCAAACCGGTCATGCTGGAGGATGTTGCAGGCAGCAGAACGTTCTCCACGGCGTCTCCAGACTGTCAAGTCTGTCACGTGTGCTCAGTGTGAACCTGTTTTCATCTGTGAAGAGCACAGGGCGCCAATGACGAATTTGCCAATCTTGGTGTTCTCTGGCAAATGCTAAACGTCCTGCACGGTGTTGGGCTGTAAGCACAACCCCCACCTGTGGATGTCGGGCCCTCATACCACCCTCATGGAGTCTGTTTCTGACCGTTTGAGCAGACACATGCACGTTTGTGGCCTGCTGGAGGTCATTTTGCAGGGCTCTGGCAGTGCTCCTCCTGCTCCTCCTTGCACAAAGGCGGAGGTAGCGGTCCTGCTGCTGGGTTGTTGCCCTCTTACGGCCTCCTCCACGTCTCCTGATGTACTGGCCTATCTCCTGGTAGCGCCTCCATGCTCTGGACACTACGCTGACAGACACAGCAAACCTTCTTGCCACAGCTCGCATTGATGTGCCATCCTGGATGAGCTGCACTACCTGAGCCACTTGTGTGGGTTGTAGACTCCGTCTCATGCTACCACTAGAGTGAAAGCACCGCCAGCATTCAAAAGTGACCAAAACATCAGCCAGGAAGCATAGGAACTGAGAAGTGGTCTGGTCACCACCTGCAGAACCACTCCTTTATTGGGGGTGTCTTGCTAATTGCCTATAATTTCCACCTGTTGTCTATTCCATTTGCACAACAGCATGTGACATTTATTGCTTCCTAAGTGGACAGTTTGATTTCACAGAAGTATGATTGACTTGGAGTTACATTGTGTTGTTTAAGTGTTCCCTTTATTTTTTTGAGCAGTGTATATTCACCCCCTTTGCTATGAAGACCCTAAATAAGATCTGGTGCAAACCATTACCTTCAAAAATCACATCATTAATTAAATAAACTCCACCTGTGTGCAATCTAAGTGTCACATGATCTCAGCACCTGTTCTCAAAGGCCCCAGAGACAGCAACACCACTAAGCAAGAGGCACCACCAAGCAAGTGGCACCATGAAGACCAAGGAGCTCTTCAAGCAGGTCAGGGACAAAGTTGTGGAGATGTACAGATCAGGGTTGGGTTATAGAAAAATATCCGAACCTTTGAACATCCCACGGAGCACCATTAAATCCATTATTAAAAAATGGAAAGAATATGGCACCACAACAAAACTGCCAAGAGAGGACCGCCCACCAGAACTCACAGACCAGGCAAGGACATTAATCAGAGGCAACAAAGAGACCAAAGATAACCCTGAAGGAGCTGCAAAGCTCCACAGCGGAGATTGGAGTATCTGTCTGTAATGGCTTTCTTCCTGGGAAGGAGAGGACAAAAGCGCAGCGTGATTAGTGTTAAACATCTTTAATAAAGACGATAACCGAGAACACTACACAAAATACAAAACAATAAATGTGAAAACCGAAACAGTCCTGTGTGGTGAAAACAGACACGGAAACAATCACCCACAAACCCTAACACAAAACAAGCTACCTAAATATGGTTCCCAATCAGAGACAATGACTAACACCTGCCTCTGATTGAGAACCATATCAGGCCAAACACAGAAACAGACAAACTAGACACACAACATAGAATGCCCAGCCAGCTCACGTCCTGACCAACACTAAAACAAGGAAAACACACAAGAACTATGGTCAGAACGTGACACTGTCCATAGAACCACTTTAAGCCGTACACTCCACAGAGCTGGGCTTTATGGAAGAGTGGCCAGAAAAAAGCTATTGCTTAAAGAAAAAAATAAGCACACATGTTTGGTGTTCTCCAAAAGGCTTTTATGGAGACTCCCCAAACATATGGAAGAAGGTACTCTGGTCAGATGAGACTAAATTGAGCTTTTTGGCAACCAATGAAAACACTATGTCTGGCACCAACCCAACACCTCTCATCCCCCCGAGAATACCATCCCCACAGTGAAACATGGTGGTGGCAGCATCTTTCTGGGGGGGGATGTTTTTCATCGGCAGGGACTGGGAAACTGGTCAGAATTTAAGGAATGATGGATGGCGCTAAATACAGGGAAATTCTTGAGGGAAACCTGTTTCAGTCTTCCAGAGATTTGAGACTGGGACGGAGTTTCACCTTCCAGCAGGACAATGATCCTAAGCATCCTGGTAAAGCAACACTCGAGTGGTTTAAGGGGAAACATTTAAATGTCTTGGAATGGCCTATTCAAAGCCCAGACCTCAATCCAAATGAGAATCTGTGGTATGACTTAAAGATTGCTGTACACGAGCAGGAACCCATCCAACCTGAAGGAGCTGGAGCAGTTTTGCCTTGAAGAATGGGCAAAAATCCCAGTGGCTAGATGTGCCAAGCTTATAGAGACTTGCAGCTGTAATTGCTGCAAAAGGTGGCTCTACAAAGTATTGACTTTGTGGGGGTAAATAGTTATGCACTCTCAAGTTTTCATTTTTTTCTAATATTTCTTGTTTGTTTCACAATATGTGAAACAAACAAGGGGTAGCCATGTTGTGTAAATCAAATGATACAAACCCCCCAAAAATCTGTTTTAATTCCAGGTTGTAAGGCAACAAAATGCCAAGGGGGGTGAATACTTTCGCAAGGCACTGTATCCGCATGTAGTATTGGCTACTAGGGTCTACTTATACCTGCTTGTATTTACATCACCCATGCACTCTCTTTATCAAGGACAGTTGTCTGCACACTCAATGAGCTACAAATAATGAATATATTTCCAATACAACTCACCAGATACTTATTTTAAAGGCAGAGATGAATACAAAACAACCCAAAACAACCTAGACCATGAATTTGTTTTCAATAGTCTCTGACTAGACAGCTGCACTAATGATTCAAGTTTCTAGACGTATTTTATGACATACCTTACATGCTTTGTTGTTTGATGTTAGATTTGAAGTAGCAATTTGATCTGGAGCTCCAGTACTCTCTAAGGGGAGCCATGTTAAGCATTGAATTCATTCATCTGTTTCTATTCCACAACAAAGGACACATCTAACTAGCTCAAACCTACAATGGTCTAGTTACGTCATATTCATGTAATTAATGAAATCCTAGTGTCATTGTAACGGATGGATCTTCTATCCTTCTATCTCCTAAGTACTACTTTGGGTCTTAGTTGTTAGATATTTCTAATGGCATTTGCCATTCTTGAATCCATGTCATTTATGGATAGAAGTGGAGTCATGCCATCAATTTATTAAATTGTGTGTACTTCCCTGTTTTATTCAGTGTAATTGGATGGGTAATTAAAGTGTAAAAGCAGTGTCATCTAACTGTAAATCCTGCTATTCACACTCTCTCTCACACACACACACACACACACACACACACACACACACACACACACACACACACACACACACACACACACACACACACACACACACACACACACACACACACACACACACACACACACACACACACCAGGGTTTAAATACACAATCCTATTACTGATGGTTGGAGCAGAATGAGGTCCATTTAGAAAATCAAAGACTAATTATTTAATTGCCTAATGTCCTCTCTCTTTATACACTGAGTGTACAAAACATTAAGAACACCATGTTATAGACTGACCAGCTGAATCTAGGTGAAAGCTATGATCCCTTATTGATGTCGCTTGTTAAATCCACTTCAATCAGTGTAGATGTAGATGAAGGGGAGGAGACAGGTTAAAGAAGGATTGTTAAGCCTTGAGACAATTGAGACATGGATAGTATAAATATTGAAGTGCCTTTGAATGGGGTATGGTAGTAGATGCCAGGTGCACCGGTTTGTGTCAAGAACTGCCACGCTGCTGGGTTTTTTGTGCTCAACATTTTCCTGTGTGTATCAAGAATGGTCCACCACCTAAAGGACATCCAGCCAACTTGACAAAACTGTGGAAAGCATTTGAGTCAACAGTGGCCAGCATCACTTTTCGAAGGCTTCCGACACCTTGTAGAGTCCATGCTCTGACAAATTGAGGCTGTTCTGAAGGTGAAGGGGGGGGGACAAATCATAAATAGGAAAGTGTACTTAATGTTTTGTGCACTTAGTGTATGTGCCCTTTTTTTGTGATTGTTTGACAGCAATTATGTGGGAATGATCAAGTTGCTTCTTTTGACATTTACAAAATTACATTTTAGATTGTGAGACAGCTTTATTCACTCATGTTTATTGGAACATTTATTGATGTTGTTAATAATGTCTAATGCACATGTTGGATGCAGTTTATTTGTCTTTTTCATGTGCAAGATATTAATAATGAACCATCTAAAAATGTCTGGGGTCTGCTAAACTGAAGAGAGTGGATTTAGTATTTAAATATTTGATTGGTCAAACACAAATCAGTAGGAAAATCCTGGGAACGCAGCATACATGATGATGCCAACAAAGTGATAACATTTGACAAGGGTTAGCACCAACCATGGATGGCATCTCCTTCCATTGCTTGTAGTAAAGTGTCCATACTGCAGTATGTTTGGCTGCAGGGCCATTGCCTCTCCATTCTGACGGTGAGTTTGTCTACTGTAGGTGAACAGAATGTGTTACGTTATTACCATTCTGACACTGAGGTTGTCGAGGTGGACACACAGGCAGCAGACTGCTCTGGGCTCCTGCGGCTATGGAACTGGGGGTTAACCTATCTTAAACTGTCCATACTGAGAGTTGCTATAGACAGCAGGGGCCACAGCAGGAGATCTGTGTCCCAAATGGCATCCTATTCCCTTTATAGTGCACTACAAAGTTGACGTAGACAAGAAGCTTTAAGTGCACTTTCGCATTCGATTCGTCAAACGTAGTGCACTTTAAAGGCACTAGGATGCCATGTGAGACGTAGCCATTGTTTGTTCTCCATATTGCTGACCTTTAAAGCAGTGGTAAATTGGTCAGCTTTTGTCGTGCTTTAATTATAGACTGACCTGAGATAAATATATAAAAGGATTTAGGCTACCCCCATCCAATCACATTGTTGTCCAGGGAACTGAGAATTGACACAGTTCAGGTAGAATCAATTTACAAAGAAAGGAAATGGAATCAAATCCTGCCATGCAAGGATCCCCCTTCAACCACCCAGCAAATGCATCAATAGCTTCATGTTCACATGTCCAATATTTTATGACGGGTGCGGTATGAAGCCAGAATACTCAGTACAGAATGTTTCTGTTTTATATACACCACTCTGTACCCTTACCAAAACAAATGTTGCCAGTCTGAGTAAATCCATTAAAAAAAAAATGTAATACCCAGGCTCAAACATTCAATAAACAGTACGATATTGGATTTACAGTAATAACATACAGCAATTATGATATAGTTGACAGAATGTGTTTAGATTTTTCCAGGTAGGATATATTTACCAGCACACCATTTGACTACATTGAGATGATTTGTGCTTGGAACACATCATGAGGAACATGATTTCATACAATGTTCTCTCTAGTCGTTAATAGAATGATGATTCTCTATTTCAATGATTCTCAACACATGGTGTAAAGCAACACAAGACATGATGAGACAGATGCTCTTGGAATAATGAAAGAGAGCATTCTGAAGGCTCTTGATCATGTTCCAATGCTCACCACTGGGACCAAGGACAGTATTCATTTACATTCGTATCATTCTGATAGTACTACTACATGTGCTCCTGCAAAGACTGCTGCTCGCCAGGTGTAGACGCTCTCATCTTGACGAATGTGAGGATTTTCACAGACATGTAGCTGCATTTCTAATTATGAATCTGTGCATAGGCCTGAAGGTACTAGTAGGGTTGCACATTTTGGGGAATATTCAGAGGTGGAATCTTTCCATGGGAATTAATGGGAATATATGCAAATTAATAATACTACCAATTAAATGTAGATGTTTTTTTGCATTGGATATATTTCGCATATCATATGGAGACAGAAACATAAACATTTGACCTTATCATAAGTAGACATAATTGCAAATGATTAAATCCTTCTAATAGAAATAAAAAAATAACTATTTTGTTACGAATTTAACTTTAATTAAATGAGTTGACTCTTCACATGGGATGATTTCACTGAACAACAAAATAAAGGGAATATTGAATGGTCCCCAAAGATCCATCGCGTCTCCCAAAAACGTTTTCAACATACATCTGTAAAATGATAATCTAGAAACTAAAGCTTTGGTTGTCTTCCTCTCTCCCTGGACCTCCTCAATGTCCACCTCTTGAACATCAGACTCTGAGGCCTCATCTTCACTGTCACTTCCCAACCTTGTTGAGGATAGCTCAAAAAGCCTCAAATTCGCCTGGGTACCCACCAATTTTTCAACCCTTGTATTGGTCAGCCAGTTGCGTGCTTTGGTGTGTGTATGTGTGTGTTCCCAAACAAGGACCAGTTGCGCTCTGAGGCGGCTGATGTTGGTGGGATTTGGAGGATGGTGGGATGATGGAGGCAACAGGGGAAAGAGCCTCAGATCCACAGAGTCTCTTCCACCAGGTGGCTAAGATATGTTGGCACGACTGCCATATTGCATATCCATCCCAAAGCCCTTGCTTAGAAGTGTACTTCGCCAGACTGCCAAGAACCTCCTCATCCAGGCTAAGGTGGCGAGACATGGTAGTGATGACACCATAGGCCTTGTTGATCTCTGCACCAGACAGGATGCTCTTGCAAGCAGACAGTACTTGGGGTCCAATATGTACACTGGGGCATGTATGGGCTTCAAACAGAAGTCTTCACGCTTTTTTAATGTATTTCAGAACATCAGTTTCCTTTGCTTGGAGCAACAGTGAAGTGGGCAGGGCAATACGGATTTCTTCTCTTACATCTGAAAGCAGAGTATGAACATCAGACAGGATGGCATTGTCTCCCACAATCCATGCAATGGCTACTGCTATAGGTTTCAGGAGTTTCAGGCTGCTTACCGCTCTCTCCCTAAATGCATCATCCAAGGAGATCCTCTTGATGGGGCTGTTCATATCGGCAGACTGATATGGCCATTTCTTGGAGAGACTCCTTCCCCTCCAGGAGACTGTCAAACATGATGACAACATCACCCCAATGGGTGTTGCTGGGCAGCTTCAATGTGGTGCTCTTATTCTTCTCACTTTGCTTGGTGAGGTAGATTGCTGCTAGAACTTGATGAGCCTTCACTTACCTAACCATTTCCTTGGCTCTCTTGTAGAGTGTATCCATTGTTTTCAGTGCCATGATGTCCTTGAGGAGCAGATTCAATGCATGAGCAGCACAGCCAATGGGTGTGATGTGAGGGTAGGACTCCTCCACTTTAGACCAAGCAGCCTTCATGTTTGCAGCATTGTCTGTCACCAGTGCTAATACCTTCTGTGATCCAAGGTCATTGATGACTACCTTCAGCTCATCTGCAATGTAGAGACCGGTGTGTCTGTTGTCCCTTGTGTCTGTGCTCTTGTAGAATACTTGTTGAGGGGTGGAGATGATGTAGTTAATTATTCCTTGCCCACAAACATTCAACCACCCAACAGAGATGATTGCAATACATTCTGATTTCTCTATGATTTGCTTGACCTTCACTTTAAATTAGTTGAACTTTGCATATAGCAAATGAGTAGATAAAGCATGTCTGGTTGGAAGGGTGTATGCTGGGCAAAAAAAAAACATTCAGAAATCTCTTCCAATACATATTGCCTGTGAGCATCAGAGGTGAACCAGTTCCATACACAGCTTGAGCAAGACATTCACCAGCATTTATCTGACTACATTCCTCCATTGAGGTTGCTTGTTGTGAGCACTGAGGGAACTTTATGCACATGGCCAGATGATTTTACATCTTTCTTGCATTCTTCACATATGATTTTGTACAGCATTTGCAAATGTATACAGCTTTTCCTTCTACATTAGCTGCAGTGAAATGTCTCCACACATCAGATAGTGCCTGTGGCATTTTCCTGTAAAGATTAGAGAAAAATGAGTTTAAAAAACCCCAAATACAATTCCATGTACAGATCGAGTTAAACGGTTAGACTAAACAACTCCTTTGTGAGATAAATGTTTTAAAATGAAACATGTATGGAAACAGGTGAATTAACACTCCTCAGTTAGCAGGCTCAAGCAAGCTAAAACCCACATGGTAGCAAAAACGAACTATCAGAAATTGTTAACAAGTTAGAAATGATTTAAACACACTTTGCTGTAGGCTACTATTTACTAGTTAACAAAAAATAATGTATGTCATATAAAATATATTCACCCCACCCAGGATTGTAATCAAAACTTACCAGAAAGCATGTGGTCCTTGGCTCAGACAGTGTAGTAGTGTGGGCTAAATAGCATCTCATTAGTTTGCAAGATCTTGAGAATCAGCTGTACATGTGATGGAAGAATGCACTGTGCATGCAGAGGGTTGCAGTTCCATTGAATTGGGGATAGTTTAACCAAAATATGCCACAAGACCTAGAATTGCCTTATGTGTACAAAAAAAGGTTGACTGTTGTAAGCTAACATTTTTGATGAATTTAAGCAGAATTCCCCAAATTCCAGGGTTTAACTTCCCATGAAAAATTTCAGAAATTTATTGGAAAGTTTCCGACCCTTTGCAACCCTAGGTACTAGGAGGATAGTTACACATCTCCCAACCACGTTTCATTTGTAAAGTCAAGTCTCCGGTTTACTGACGTGAAAAGAGTGCTACCCTATGTACTAGGAGGATAGTTACACATCTCCCAACCACGTTTCATTTGTAAAGTCAAGTCTCCGGTTTACTGACGTGAAAAGAGTGCTACCCTATGTACTAGGAGGATAGTTACACATCTCCCAACCACGTTTCATTTGTAAAGTCAAGTCTCCGGTTTACTGACGTGAAAAGAGTGCTACCCTATGTACTAGGAGGATAGTTACACATCTCCCAACCACATTTCATTTGTAAAGTCAAGTCTCCGGTTTACTGACGTGAAAAGAGTGCTACCCCATGTACTAGGAGGATAGTTACACATCTCCCAACCACGTTTCATTTGTAAAGTCAAGTCTCCGGTTTACTGACGTGAAAAGAGTGCTACCCTATGTACTAGGAGGATAGTTACACATCTCCCAACCACGTTTCATTTGTAAAGTCAAGTCTCCGGTTTACTGACGTGAAAAGAGTGCTACCCTATGTACTAGGAGGATAGTTACACATCTCCCAACCACGTTTCATTTGTAAAGTCAAGTCTCCGGTTTACTGACGTGAAAAGAGTGCTACCCTATGTACTAGGAGGATAGTTACACATCTCCCAACCACGTTTCATTTGTAAAGTCAAGTCTCCGGTTTACTGACGTGAAAAGAGTGCTACCCTATGTACTAGGAGGATAGTTACACATCTCCCAACCACGTTTCATTTGTAAAGTCAAGTCTCCGGTTTACTGACGTGAAAAGAGTGCTACCCTATGTACTAGGAGGATAGTTACACATCTCCCAACCACGTTTCATTTGTAAAGTCAAGTCTCCGGTTTACTGACGTGAAAAGAGTGCTACCCTATGTACTAGGAGGATAGTTACACATCTCCCAACCACGTTTCATTTGTAAAGTCAAGTCTCCGGTTTACTGACGTGAAAAGAGTGCTACCCTATGTACTAAGAGGATAGTTACACATCTCCCAACCACGTTTCATTTGTAAAGTCAAGTCTCCGGTTTACTGACGTGAAAAGAGTGCTACAGTTATTCAATCTGTCGATGTGCCCTTGAGCAAGGAGCTTGACCCTGTAAAACAACACATTTTACTCCACCTATGTGACGACAAAACATATATATTTGTATCTTTTTGGGGGGGAGTGAATGTGGTCAATGTGGGGGATAACAACATCCCTTGTTTATCCAGTTAACAGGTTCATTTAAGAGAGTGGCATTCCTATTCAATTTCTCCTATCTCTGTGAAGGGGAATGAATAGGCAGTTCTTATAAAAGCACTTGTGGACAGTATTTTAATTAACAAATGGAATACTACAGTACTAGCAGTAGGGTTGTGTCAGAAATGTCACCATATTCCCTACATAGTGCGCTACCAAAGCCTGATCAAAAGTAGTACACTATTTAGGGAATAGGGTGCCATTTGGGATACAGATAATGGAATACTACAGTACTAGCAGTAGGGTTGTGTCAGAAATGTCACCATATACCCTACATAGTGCGATACCAAAGCTTGATCAAAAGTAGTACACTATTTAGGGAATAGGGTGCCATTTGGGATACAGAATACAATTGAAAGTACCAACTGTACTGTAGTTGATCCAGAGTTATGCATGTATCATGAGGAGCTATGTTATAGTTAAAATATGCTCTAAAATGGAAACGGAAAAGATAGGGAGGAAATCCCTTTGCCGACATCTTCGTCAAACAGAGACAGTAGAGAGACACTTGCATGTCATCAGATAGATAGATCAAGTCTACATGCTACAGTAAAACATAGTAGTTGTTTCCGGCTCAGGGGACATGGTTGAAAGTGAACCATCCAGTCGTTTAACAGCAAGCCATCCATCCACCATAGAGAGAGGAGTCCATCAACTCTCTCCACCTTCCATCCTGGAAGAGAAACAAATCATGTGTGGTTTGCCTAGTATCCTGTGTGGTTGGCCTAGCATCCTGTGTGGTTGGCCTAGTATCCTGTGTGGTTGGCCTAGTATCCTGTGTGGTTGGCCTAGTATCCTGTGTGGTTGGCCTAGTATCCTGTGTGGTTGGCCTAGCATCCTGTGTGGTTGGCCTAGCATCCTGTGTGGTTGGCCTGGTATCCTGTGTGGTTGGCCTAGCATCCTGTGTGGTTGGCCTAGTATCCTGTTTGGTTGGCCTAGCATCCTGTGTGGTTGGCCTAGTATCCTGTGTGGTTGGCCTAGCATCCTGTGTGGTTTGCCTAGTATCCTGTTTGGTTGGCCTAGCATCCTGTGTGGTTGGCCTAGCATCCTGTGTGGTTGGCCTAGTATCCTGTGTGGTTGGCCTAGCATCCTGTTTGGTTGGCCTA